>NC_073692.1:139843293-139976547 GCF_029784155.1 Uranotaenia lowii
TTTCACGATCACTATAACGAACAACGCAGGAGCGTTGATTCTTCAAAGAGGAGAAGGGAGGATAATCGCAGGATATGATAGACTCTTACATATTATCGAACTACCACAATTTTGAAATGTCCATTTCTATCCTTGAAAATGTGTCTCAACAACTTAAAAACTCATCAAGTGAATTGTCAGAAATTTTACAAACAAAATTAAGAGAAATCAGATTTACATTTAACACTGATCAATATAAATTCATTTCGATCAAAACGTGCAATTGAAACCCTTGGAAGTGTAATTAAATTTGTATCAGGAAATTTAGACGCAGAGGATTTAAGAATTATAGAACTCAGATTTAGACAGCCTAAGGAAATCGCAAGCAGGATTAATAAAACACAAATAACAGACAAATAAAAATCAACTCCAAATTTGTGAAAATAGGATAAAACCTTGTGAACAACGACATAAAAAATTCAACAAAACCTTTTGAGAAATTTTCTCCAAACTAGCGATAACGTGATAACTGAAAATCAAAGAATAGCCTTGATATTCAAAACCGATATACTTCTAGACTCACTAAAATCTATAGAATACGCGATTATGCTTGCAAAACTTAACATTATAAGTAGGCAAATCCTCTCGACTAAAGAAATCAAAACAATTGTAAACGAACTAAACAATCAAGGCGTGGAGATACACCATCTGGACAACATCGACGATATCCTCACTACAACGGTCATCTATAAAGGATCAACTCTTATCATCTCGGTGAACATTCCCAGACTCCTTCCAACCAAGTATCAGGAATTCGTAATCGAACCCTTACCAATCTCCAACCGGACATTCAAAATCAATCATCGTACGGTTTTTGCGAACTCGGAGCAAACGCTAGCCACCATTTCACCATGCCGTGGAAACGACAAAGTCCAAATTTGTGAGAGAACCCAAATTATTGACATCAGCAATAACCAATGCGAAAGTTCAATAGTCCGAGCTCAACATGGAGCATGCGATATGACAGAAAAAGCTGCGACAACGGAAGTCAGGCAAATTACACCAGGCACACTATTGGTGATAGCCAACAACCGCAATGTCACCTTGAACAGCACCTGTGGAATCTACGATAAAGTTCTCAAGGGAATTCATACAATTCTATTTCACAATTGCTCAGTAAGAATAAAAAACGAGCTATATGAGAACTATGAAATCGAGTTTCGGCAGAAGACGATTTTGCCTATACAAGCAGAAAAAATATCGCCCGTGTACGTTGAACCGCACACCAATTATTCGGAAATTAAAGAACTGCACCTGAAAAACAGAAGACACTTGGAAAGTCTCGAATCCAAGCAAACTGTTCAAAATGCATCACTAAGCTTTTTCGCCATAGTGATGATTTTACTGGTGGGTTTCGGCTTAAAGAAATTCAAAGAAAAGCTAGCAAAATTCCAGATCGCAACGGACGCAGAAATGCCCCAACCGAGACGTTTGGGACTTACGGAGGGAGCAGTTACCGAAGGAACCGGCCCATCGAGGATCGTGCTCTAGCAGACGCACGGTCAGCAGAACCACACCTGGAGCAGCGCACCATCATCGGACGAGGGTATCAAGTATCATTTGATGCACTCGTCATTTGTCGCCCCAGTGGGGCTCGGTAGTATTAAGAGCGAAAGTAATAAATCATTCTAGTTTCGGCCCCGGTACAGTTCAGTTTGTGTTTTTTAAAAACATACCGAAGTACCCCGCGAATTTAACTTATATATATATATATATATATATATATATATATATATATATATATATATATATATATATATATATATATATATATATATATACATATATATATATATATATATATATATATATATATATATATATATATATATATATATATATATATATATATATATATATATATATATATAAATGAATTTCTGTCTGTCTGTCTGTTCCCTATAGACTCAAAAACTACTGAACCGATTTGCGTGAAACTTGGCAGGTAGGAGTATTGGAGGCTGAGGTAGGTTCCTATCATGGTTTAAGACCCCTCACCCTAACAGGAAGGGGGGGAGGGGCCTCCCAATCAATAGACTATTTTTTGCATAACTCGAGAACCAATCAAGCCAATGGTATCTAATTTGGCATGGGGTGGAATTTAGGGACGGGGAATATTTCTATGAGTATGAGGTACCCCTCCCTCCTAACAGTGGGTTGATAGGAAGGGGGGAGGGGGGCTACCTTACAATTTTTCATATAACTCGAAAACTTATTAAGATATTGGAACCAAATTTGGCATGGTAAGGTATTTTGATACGAGTAATATTTCAATGATTATTTGAGACCCCTCCCTCTTTCCAGTAGAAAGGGGGGGGCCTCTTCCATATTTTTATACATAACTCAAAAACTAATAAAGCAAATGGAACCAATTTGGCATGGGAGGATATTTGGATACGAAAAATATGTCTATGATTATCTGGGACCCCTCCCTTTTTCCAATAGGGATATTTAAAGGGAGGAGGGGGCCTCTTTAATAATTTTTACATAATTCAATAACTAATTAAGCAAATGGAACCAAATTTGGGCATGGGCGGGTATTTGGGAACGTGACGTATTCTTATGATTGTTTGAGACCCCTTTCTTTTTTCCAGCGGGGCGGGAAGAAAGAGGGAGGGAAGTTTCATACAGTTATTACTGCATATCTCAAGAACTACAACAGCAAATGGAACCAAATTTGACATGGAACGATATTTGGGTACGAGAAATGCTTCTTTGAATACTTGGTATCCCTCACTCCTTCAACGAGGTTTATGAAAAGGGGGAGTAGAGGTCTCCCTTACAATTTTCAGTATAACTGGAGAGTTGATCGATCAAATTGAACCATATTTTGTATGTGAGGATATTTGGATACGAGAAATGTTTGTATTATAAATTGAGGCCCCATCTTTTTAGCTGAAAGGTATAAAGAGGGAAAGGGGGGCTTCCATACAATTTTTTTGCATAGCTCGAGAATTAATCGAACAAATGAAACCAAATTTGGCCCCAAAAAGTATTTGATTACGAAAAATACTTTTTCTATGTGAAACAATTCCTTCCTTGCAGTAGGATAATAGAATTGGGAATATAGGAGGGGAAGAGGATTTAGCATTTTAACATTTAACTTTTTTTTAACAAAATCCGAGAAATGGACTAAACTCAACATGGAAAATCATTTTGGTATGATTCTATGATTATCTGACACACTTTCAGTGAGTAGGTACAAAGGAGGAGGGAGGTGAGCCCAATACAATTTTGTTAGCATGAGTTCTCAACGAATAAGTTCTAACGAAGCCAACAAATGGACACAAATATGACATAGAAAAGTACTTGGTTACGAGATATTTTTCTACGATACCCTTACGCTTTACAGTGTAGAGAGGGGAAGAAAGGAAGAGGCTCCATATATATTTTGATGTAAAGCTTAAAAAGTTATCAACCAATGGAACTATATTTGATACTAGCTGATCCCGTACGAACTTCGTTTCGCTTTAAATCATTTGTACGTCAAAATGAGTTTAGAAAATGAATTCGAAACATTCTTTTGACAATTTTGGGGAAAAAATTCAACAGTGTTTAAAGTCGCTACTATTTCTTTTGCTTGAAATTCAAATTAAACGGTTGATTGGCTTTTTATTAAAATTTATTTAAGAGTGTTTTCTTCTCGATCGGTTGCAAAATCTAGACATTATTGCAGAAACATTTGCTATTTGAATATGTGCACGACTCTTTTGCTTGACTTTCACACTTATCAATTAAAAAAATTATTGCACAAAACACTGAACTTTCAATGAAACCCTCTTTTTTCTTTCCCATGGCCCGAAATTCGATAATTGAAACCAATTTTACGTTCCTCAAAACTCCCTTGTGCCATATTTTCTTTTCAAATTATATGTATAATAACGTCAGGAACTTGAAAACAGTGAACAGTGAATATAGACGCCCCTTTCGCCGACCCTTGACATGGAACATGCTACCTGGAGTCAATTGCTCATAGTTTATAACCCTCATCTGAACATGTTCATCTCAATCCTATGCATGATCACGACAATATCGCGAAAACAGTGAGCAATTAACATGGACAGCCTTTTTTTTGACCACGAAGGTATGGAAATGTCCACACTTGTCCATGGGGAGGGGGTAGGGGTTTGGGTCATGTCCACGTGGACATACTAACTTTCAAAATATTTTCTAAAGGTGAATAAATATTAAGATGTTTAAATCAAAGTCTTAAAGTGGCATACCTTTCCATTTTAAGTTTAAACAATAAGTAGCTACTTGAAAGCAAGTAATAAATATGATAATTAAGAAATTTAAAATTTTTATTTTTTTTTATATCTGGAAATTCTTAATCGGTTTCTCAAAATCAGCCATTTCTATAACAAAAAGGCAAAAAGTGGTGTTTTCTAACTGTCAAATTATAGGTATTTAAAATAAAAACTTTTTCAAATTTGTCCACGTGGACATCTGGGGAGGGAGGTAGGGGTTTGCCAAATGTCCACGCTTGTCCACGGAGGGGGAGGAGGGGGTCAAAAATCTCATTTTTCTGTCCACGTGGTATCTGAACGGCCCCTAACGCCAATATCGCAAAAACATTAATCAGTGAATATGGACGACCCCTTTGGCCGACCCATGACCCTAAATTTGATAACTGTAATCGATTGTTCGTCTCTCGAAAAACACTCATGTGCAAATTTTCATAACAATCCGGTGTATAATAAGGCCAATATCGCAAAAACATTAATCAGTGAATATGGACGACCCTTTTGGCCGACCCCTGACCCTAAATTTGATAACTGTAATCGATTGTTCGTCTCTCAAAACACTCATGTGCAAATTTTCATCACAATTCGACGGAAAATAACGTCAATAACGCGAAAACAATATTTGTCTTGTATGGACGACCCCCTTCGGAAGGGGTCATCCAAAAATCTATAACATTTTTCATCATTCCTGGTCCTAATGAGTAACCATGCCAAATTTCAGATCTCTAGCTCTTAAGACGGCTGAGTCTATAGAGGACAAACAAACAAACAAACAAACAAACAAACATACAGATAATTGCTTTTTATATATATAGATAAGAGGATTTTTGGGAACGAAAAAAATTGATATGATTATTGAAGATCACGACCTCCATTCAGCCAGAGGTGAAGGAAAGGACAGGGAAGGGGGCTCTCTTATCAGTTTTTTTTTTGCATAAATCATGTCAAACAAAAACAACCATATTTTATAAGTTAGATAGTTTACGATTAATTTGAGACCCTTCAGACAGATTAAAATTATCAGACCTTCAACACAAATTAATAGAGCAAGGTTCAGAATATTAGTTTCAGTTATCTTTGTGCTGCAATTCAAAACTCCAGCTGCAGCTCTCATTTTATAGCGGTTGTTTATGAAGTATGTTATAATTTGATTTAAAATAATGCCAATAAAACCAATAAAATTTTCAATAATTTTTGAAAATATAATTTGATTTTGAAAGGTGTAGCAAAGCACACCGGGTCAGCTAGTACAACATATAACCTAATTTGGTTAAAATTTATTTGTCAATTCAATAAATCATCTCATTAAGTCAAAACGCTCACGTTCATCAATTTAAAGAAAAAAAAACCTTCGAGGATTGTTTAAATTTTGTATTTTTTTTTATTAAATTTGTATGGGAGCTCCTTTATTGGATTCGGAGAGGTTTGGAAATATTATAAAAACTATATCCAGTCCAGTATAAACGGCTACTCACAAAAATTCACGTTGATCGGTTCAGTAGTTCGAATTGTGTCATATTTTTATTAATTTTGTATGGGAGATCCAACTCCTTCAAGTCGGAGTGGTTTGAAAGTGATTTGGAAACCATCCCCGGCCAGAAAAACTCTTACATACCAAATTTCACATTGATCGGTTCAGTAGTTTTAGAGTCTATAGGTAACAGACAGACAGACAAACATTCATTTTTATATATATAGACTAGCTGACCCGGTGTGCTTTGTTACCCCTTTCAAAATCGAATAATATTTTCAGATTTTTTTCAAATTTTTATTGTTTTGTAGACATCATTTTAAGTCAAACTATTACATAATTCATAAGCAACCGCTAAAAAATGAGAGCTGCAGCAGAAGTTTCGGATTGCAACACAAAAATAACTAAAACTAATATTCTGAATTTTGATCTAAAAATTTGGGTTAAAGATCTGATAATTTTCATCTGGAAAAAAGGAGGATCACAAATTAATCGAACGCAAACAATCTAACTTATAAAATATGTTTGTTTTTGCTTGATATGTTCTGGATTTATGCTAAAAAACTGATAAGAGAGCCCCCCCCCTGTCCTTCCCTTCACCCCCTGTTGAATGGAGGTCGTGATCTTTATAATACCAATTTTTTTTCGTTCCCAAAAATCCTATTATATCGAATATAGTTTCATTGGTTAATAAGTTTTAAAGCATTACAACAAAATTTCTATGGAACCCCCTACTTTCTTCCCCTCTCTACACTGTAAAGCGTAAGGGTCTATAACAATCGTAGAAACATATCTCGTAACCAAGTACCTTTCCATGCCATATTTATTCCGTATGTTGGCTTCGTTAGCATAAATTTAGATCTTATGCTAACAAAATTGTATTGGGCTCACCTCCCTCCTCCTACATACCTAATCACTGAAAGGAGGATGGTGTGTCAGATAATCATAGAATCATACCAAAATGATTTTCCATGTTCAGTTTTGTCCATTTCAAGGATTTTGTATAAAAAAAATTAAATGTAAGCTTTCCTCTTCCCTTACTTTATTCCCAATTCTATCATCCCACTGCAAGAAAGGAGTTGTTTGACTTAAAAAAATTTCTCGTATTGAAATACCATCCCATGCCAAATTTGGATTTGTTTGCTTTGTAAATTCTTGAGTTATGCATAGATTTGAAAGGAAGTAGCATCCCCCTTCCGTTCTCCCCATTGAATGGAGGGGTGAGAACTTAATATTCATAAAAGTATTTTTTGTACTCAAATTCTTCTTGATACCAAATTTTATTTCATTTGCTCTATTAATGCTCGAGTTATGCAAAAAAAATTGTACGGAAGCCCCCATTTCCCCCTTTATATCTTTCCGCTGACAAAAGGTGGGGCTTCAATTTATAACAGAAACATTTCTCGTATCCCAATACCCTCACATGCCAAATATCAATTTGCTCGATCAGCTCTCCATTTATACCGAAAATTGTAAGGGAGACCTCTTTTCCCCCTTTTCATCCACCTTTTTGAAGGAGTAAGGGATACCAAATATTCATAGAAGCATTTCTCGGACCCAAATATCGTCCCAAATTTGGTTCCATTTGCTGCTGTAGTTCTTGAGTTATGCAATAAAAATTGTATGAAACTTCCCTCCCCCTTTCCTTTCTCCCCGCTGGAAGAAGTAAGGGGTCTCAAACATTCATAAGAACATGTCGCTTTCCCCAATTTCTGCCCATGCCAAATTTAAATCCATTTGCTTGATTATTTTTGAGTTATGTAAAAAATTAAAAAAGGCCCCTCCCCCTTTGTACCTGCCTACTGTAAAGAGGGAGGGGTCTCAAATAATCATAGACATATTTTCGTATCCAAATACCTTCCCATGACAAATTTTGTTCCATTTGCTTAATTAGTTTTTGAGTTACGTAAAAAAATATGAAAGAGGCCCCTCCTCCTTTCAACTGCAAAGAGGGAGGGGTCTCAAATAATCATTGAAATATTACTCGTATCAAAATACCTTCCCATGCCAAATTTGGTTCCAATATCTTGATAAGTTCTCGAGTTATATGAAAAATTGTAAAGTAGCCCCCCTCCCCGCTTCCTATCACCCTGCTGAGAAGAGAGAGGGGTACCTAATATTCATTGAAATATTCCCCGTTTCCAAATACCACCCCATGCCAAATTTCATACCATTTGCTTGATTATTTCTCGAGTTATGCAATTAAGTTTCTTTTGTTTGGGAGGACCCTCTCCCCCCTTCATGATAAAGGGAGGGGTCGCAAACCATGATAGGAACCTTCCCCTGCCTCTAATACCCCCACCTGCCAAGTTTCACGCAAATCGGTTCTGTAGTTTCCGAGTCTATAGGGAACAGACAGACAGACAGACAGACAGACGGACAGAAATTCATTTTTATATATATAGATTTTTTATTTTATTTCAAAAGTTTTTCAGGAAATTGCAGACTTTTCATTAATGATTTTCTTCTATTCATAAAAGTATCAGGGCATCAACATTTACACAAATAACACACGACGTATTACAGGACACGACACTTAACGTTCTTACTAACGGGAAAAAAGGAACTAAAATTACCTTTTTGTCGACCGGTTTCGGGCTCGATGTTGCCCATCTACAGGACGATGTCCGACTGATTCCGCAGAAGAAAAACACTAACACAGCATCATACTATCACGTAGTATTTGTCGAAGAGGGGTTGGTTTTTATACATTTTTGTTAGCCAAGTTGAAGAGCGGCGAAATGATAGGCGCGTCATCCTCGTTCATTAAAGGCCTCTCTGAAGTCGTGATGTACATCGATTCCCAGGCATTTAAATGTGACGCTTTTCGAACACATTTTTTGAATTTCACCTTTTCCCAATCTATGGAATGGTTGAATTCTGATGCATGGGCGGCTACACTGGATTCGTTGGATCTGTTGTTTTCTACGGCGTTTTTATGCTCCTTTATCCGTGTTTTAAATTTGCGCCTTGTTTGGCTAATATAGACCGCCGGGCAGGCCTCGCAAGGTATCTCGTAGATACCAGATCTTTCCTCCGAAGGCACCTTATCCTTTAGTGAAACCAAACAATCTTTTAGGGTGTTGGAACTTTTGTAAGCCACTTTCAAACCGTGGTTGGAGAGGATCTTCCGAATGCCATTGGTCAGTGGTGGGTGGAACGGCAAACTGACCCTTTGGGATTCTTCCTTTTCTGGTTTGAAAGTGGTGGCATTACTTCGGAACCTTTTTCTTTCGTGTTTGCGTAGGATTTTATACACGAATTTTTCGTCATAACCGTTCAGATTGGCCGCCAATAAAATCCTTTCTTTTTCGCTTTCAAACTCACTGTTTTCCATCGGTATGTTGAACAAACGGTGTGCCATTGAATGAAACGCAGCTTGTTTTTGTGCATCAAAATGATTTGAATCTACCGTTATGTAGTGATCGGTTGATGTCGGTTTTCGGTAGATTCCAAATTTCACCGTGCTATCATCTTTTCTGGAGATTTCTCGACCTGCTCATCCAATAATTGAAAAGACATCAAAGGACTAATCGCTTCTAGGGCGTTTATCCTCAAAGAGATGGCGTTCCTGTAAAATCTGGGATAAAAATGTCGAAACAGGCGCCAAGCTATTTGAATTTGCTTCTTTAATATTGAATTAGATGAAGGCCAAATTTTAGCAAGATATCTTCAAAATAGTTGTTCAAAAGATAGATGATCTTTAACCTTCAGCAAAATTTACTTTCAATCATACATATCCACATGATCAGACATTCGAGACGATTTTTGAAAAAAAAAAATATTAAAAGAAGCAAAATTCATGTCTATTTTGAAAATTTGAAAAATCATAATTGAACACAAAATCTAAAAGTTTGAAGAAATTTGACTTTTTTATTTGATTTAGCAAATAATCCGACAAAATTAGGGACGTTTTAAAAAACATCTGGGCATCCCGTACAGATTAGACCTATCTGAAATCTTCACTGGATTTATGGGCCAGCCTGAATATATCCAGAAAATGTGGAAAAAATTAAAATCAAAGAATAAAGCGATACTTGTCAGCATTCTCCTGTACGATCTACAGTGAAAGATACGCGGATACACCTTAGATGTTTTGCTGAAACTAAAAGTTTTTAATGATTGTGTTGCTTTTACAACATTAAATTTCAATATTTTATAAATTATCCAAAGTCATTTAAAAAATATTATAAGTCTGTAGTAGATATTCGGCTTATTCGGCCGAATACTTAGTTCAACTTTTCGGTACATCTCTAATTAACAGTTTAAACTTAGTTTTAATTTGTGAACGTCATTGCCTAGCTAAAAAGATATAGGAATAAAAACTGCCGGAGGCGAGAAAATTTTCTAACCTGTTTTGTAACACTTATTTTAATCACCTTTTGGGATCAAGTCATGTCACGTTAATACAGTAATCAATTTCTTTTTTTATGATTTAATTGAATGATTAATGGCATTTCGGTGAACTATACATTCTAATAAGAAGAATATCAAATGAAAGTAATGAAAATTATAGACGGATAGTTTAGATTAGGAAGCATGAATGGTGTTGAAAATGAGCCAAGAGCGTGATTTGAGAAAACTTCTTGCCGCACAAGAGCATTTGTCCCACACCGTATTATTGTCTAGAAGAAGCAAAGTAAGCAATTTCTTGAACTAAAAATTTTACTTGGAAAAAATAATTATGGGGAGGCGGTTAACCCCGTTAACCCTCTCCCCCATTTGGACAGTCTTTTTTCAAGCTTATGGTTTACACAAAACAAAATTTGATAACAAAATAAAAAAAAATATCCTCTGACAGCTTCACAGTTAAGACATAATGTTAACAAAGTGACAAGGTGTCATCTAATTCGGTAGTGTATGCATCATCATAGTCACGCTTAAAGTTATGAAGCGGTTCAATTTCTTGACCCTGTATATATGGACTAAAAATTTATTTAAAGTTTTTAACTTGTTTCAATATAAAAAAATAAAATAAATTAATATGCATACAACTTACTACTCAGGCTTGTTAAAACCCAACAAGTGTCAGCATCCTCCGACTGTTTTGTTTTGAACTCGACGTCATCATTGTGAACAGCAGTTAGTCATAAACGATCCAAGCGTTACAAGCTTTAATAACCTTATTCAAACCATGTCGTCTCCAGGCTAAAAAGCAAGGAAGAAAAAAAAAACAAATGCACGAGAAGCTAAAAAAATCGGAGCTCATCTTCACTTCATTCCAATCGACAACCTCATGAACTGGCAGGAAGCAGTCCACAGGGTAGCATCACAACCATTCACCCACCCATCCACCATACGAAAGCACCCTGTTGCAATGCTTCTCTCCACTTGGAGTTTGTTTCCTTCGAATTAGAAGAAAATGTTCTGCTCGTTACTCCTTTGACGACTTCTTGGACTCACCTATCGGTAGTATGTAGGTTTGTATCTTACCTTCTTGAAGCTACTTGCTCATCTTCAAGAAGCTGTGTTTGTTGCTGTTTTTCCCTTCATTCTACAGCCCTCCGATGTCGTCGTCGTTGACTTCATTTGACGTTCAATGAAGAGCGTGAAACTGGCAAGACCATAATGATGACAAGCCACTGTCATGGTTTTTTTTTGTCTTTACCGGGAGAACCATTTCTTCTGAGTCTTCTTAGTGGTCAGTTCCAGCTTCTCATTTCTCAAATCAGTATCATCATCATCATCATCATCATCATCATCAACGTCACCAACAACTTCAACAACAACCGTAAAAACCATCCGGTTTGATAAACAACTAGAAAACATAAGCATAAGAATCCGTGGAGTTGTGGCAACTCCGTCAACCGACAAAGGCCATTCGTGCTGATAATGATGGTATGACACTCTTCAGTTACCCAGCCGGCGCAGTCGGGATTCAGCTGACTGATGATGACGGTGTGGAGTTGGAGGTACTTTGATGATGGTCTACCCCCATCTACGAGAAGATGATCGCGTAGAAGTTCATGCTCCTCTAAGGTCGTTCAACTAATAAATATCCGAGAAGCTGCTGTGTGCAGTTTAATAAAAAAAAGGTTAGATCGATGAACCTCCACACCGGATGATTAGAACGTTTATCAATGGTTCGATTGGTTAAAAAATTGGAAGGTGACGATAAAGGCATTCCTACGTGACTTCGCAGTACACAATAAGTGGGATTCTACGGTATGTTATCAATCATCCGACGGGTACATTTAATAATATAGAGTTGGGTTGCTTGAGAAATGACATACACAATTTTTAAGCATTTCCTTATTTCTCAGTAGGTACCTTGAAAGTTATTCCAATTTTTTCTATCAAGATGATGATGGTATTTTTGAATAAACTTTTTTGAGGCAAACTGGAAAGTGTCGATTTTAACTTTCACACTTTCGCAAACTTTCAACAGTCACTTGATGAAATAAAAGCACATATATCATCAATCAAAATGCATGTGTACCATACACACTATTAATTTTTTGGTGTAAAATTATGTCAAATTGGATGCACAAAATTGAAGCATCGCTTTTGACATAAAATTACACTGGAAAAGGCAGAAACGCTTGAAGACATAATTTCTTGGACATAATATTAAATCATCAATGACGAAAACTTAAATCATATTAGATGCACAAAAGTGAAGTGCCCTTTTTAACATAAAATTAGATCGTGTGTAACATAAAATTTCATCGTACAAATTTTCGGGGATATAAGCTTTCGGAGACACAATTTTAAGAGCCATTTTTTTTGTTTTACATAATTTATTTCAAAACAGGTTTTCCAAGAACTACATATTTTGTGTATTGTCATTTTTCAAGTTTATTTTTAATGCTAACAGGTTTCACTTTAAAAAAACAGGAATTGATCTCCTGGACTTTATATAATGATATTTTACAAAAAGGTTACTGTCATTGAATAAGCAACAATTACAATTACATTGCAATTTTGTTTGAAAAAAAAATAGGAAGATGATTATTAAATTGTTAGCATGATTTATTTTAAAACTTAATATCAATTATGATTTTTTCACATCCATTTTTTTTTGTTTATGGGTTTATGAGCGCCTGGCTGACCCGGAATGGAAAAACAGAACGGGGGACAGAAGAGGAAAATTTTAAATGAGAGTAGTATAGCTTATAAAAGGATAGCGGCAACAGAGCCCGAGGGTTCTGAAGCACCAGTTTAGGGGAAGCGTTAAGATAGTGCTCGACGGACTAAGACGGTTGGTGGGCCCCATATGAACTTCGAGTTAACCCAACCTTCAATTCAACCGAGCAATAGCAGTATGGTATCAAATAATATGATATCATATGCTAACGCCTCGATATCATTGTCAGAAAGGTTCACTATTTTACCGTAGTTGAATTTTCCCTACCTGTCATCTACCTTACTCGTTTCCATAAATTTGGATTCTTCCTAGTTTGATTTAGAAATAATCATAGATTTGCTAAGTAAAAGATATATTAAAATGATTGATTCTACGCGACTACACGGTTATTCGATAACTCAATTAGGATATCATAAAAACAGAATCTAGAAAAGGTGTCTCTTAAACTCATCAACAATGAACTATAAGCTTAAATAGCAATAGATTTATTAATATCATCAACATATCAACGGAACAGGAAAATAACAGTGCTGTTCTTTAAAACCTTATCACTAATTGTGGTCAACTTCTCAAACAAACTTTAATACTCAATCTACACGGTAGGGGTTCAATTCAAATAAACCGTGTGCCTGTTTTTAAATGCCCGAAATAAATGATCTGAACTATCTACTCATATGACACGAATGCCACGAAGATGGTAAAGTGTCACTAATAAAACTTAAAAAAAAAAAAATATCTACTCATACTTACTTATCGAAATCATATTTTCTATTTTAAACTTCGATTCATGAAATTCAATCCTAACCGAAAAATGTATAGATCTACCAAAAGTAAATAAATAAATAAAAACAAATGTCGAAAGTGTATTACAAACTGAAATATCATATTTGTCAAAACAGCATTCCCGTCCAATGAGCCCCTAGATCTTGTAAAATGCTTGATTTAAGAATAAGCCAACGAAATTCATAAACCGCAAATGCACACTTTCTAGAGCATTGGGGAGGCGAATACCATCACCTATACCTAACCTAGCAATACTTGAAACATCCTAATTCTATGAAACTAAACTAGCTAACTACCTTACCAAACAGATTATGCCCTATTGAAAAGTATCACTTTATGTCGGTAAAATGTGATATTTTCACTACAAAATTTTCCCATTGTTCAACGGAAGGGAGGGCAAGTGTTTCAATTCCCATTCATCTTATCAGCATGGATCATGAAAATTTGGGACACCATTGAGCCTACCGCTAATTTAATGAAAATAAAGGTGTCCATCGCGCCTTCTAATTTGAGTCATATTATGATCCATGCTTGACAAGATGTGTGCAACGACCCTCTCAGGACAATGATAGTAAACCATCATTACCACAAGCATGCACACCGCCGCCGTGACCCATGGGAACCCAGGGTACGGAATTATGATTTTTTCACATCCTGTTCTTATATTTCTCGTTACACAATGGGATTGCTGAAATTGCATTCGGTGTTTGAATAGATGACCAATTATGATTTTCCGATGTTTAAACGACTTTTCTTATTGTTACCTTTTGTTAATTTTTAAGTGAATATTTTATTTTATAATATTATTGAATTTAACGTCTAGAACGTGTCCTGACTGTATTGCAATTGGCTTCTTTTTAAATTTCGTTTATGATTTACTCACCAAACAGATGCCAAAAAATCTGCTTAAGTAGGACTGCCATTCCCGTCAAGTTTTGAAGATGTATCACAGAAGAAAGTAAGCGGTCTATCTATCGGATTCGGAGCTTCGAGATTTGTCTTTGACCCATTTCGTTAGTTGTTACTCCTTAGCGTGGCAATGGTCTGGTAAACATAACTTTGATAAGCAAGCATCTATAGCCACCAATGCAATAGCGCCAACTTCCCAACAATAAATCAACACCTAAAAGCAAATTTTGTAGTATTAAATTATCTTGATTTAAATAAATTTTGTGTTTCAAAATCTCTTGATTATTACCTTGTTAGCAAAATGCCATGCATTATTTTATCCGAGGTCATGCTGGATGATCAGGAAAATACTTGAATCCTTCATTTGGCTGATTGTGACATTCCGGTTTTTACTAGAAGATTGCGGTAATTAGTATGAAAATTGAGTTTGTCGGAATCGCCGGTTCATTCATTCTTGCTTGAGGGGCTCAAAAATGATCGTCCGGATGCTCACCTTACGGCAGTAACTAAATAATAGTTTTTTGGGCCAAAAGCATCGTTGATGTAAACCTGCAAAACACGTAAAAAACCCAAAACAAACTTTTCACACAGAATAAAACTTTGATATAGAAAAGTATTAATTTGAGTTGAGTAGTTAAAATAACGTCCAAGAGGCTAACAATGAACTGTTGTTACTCACCAGCACCACCTGAACCGGCGCATTTGTCTGCGGATCCAGCTTGCAGTTAAACCCCGGGATTCATACACTTCCCTAAATTCATATAGTGGCATCAAAAAGCTGCCACAATACTGGAAAGTCAGCCGGAACAATCTCGAGCATCAGCATCGTAGATGTACGCCAGGTTGCGAAATTTGGGACGATTCCACTTGTTGGCTGCCCGGGATGACACCGATGAATAGGACTTCCTTCAGCCGAAAAAAAACTGCACCATACGATTTACACGAATAAAAACGTTTTAAGAACACGCGATTCACGAAATTTTTCGGTTTTATGATTCCGACCGCGACTCTTGCGAATAATCAAAAACACAACAATAACAACACGAAAAAATGCAAAACAACAAAAAGAAACCTTGTTTACACTCTAGGGTGATTTGTTTAGGTGTAATGTTCTGTAAAATTAGATGCATTCTTGATTAGGTCCGTACAAGAAAAGTCTTTTGAACTTTATGATTTCATGAATTAGTGGTATGTGTTGTTTAGATTGGAAATGATGTAAAATTAGATCAATTTAGGATTAGAATAAAAAAAAATAGGTGTTCAAGCGTTTCTGGCACGTTTAAATTTATAAAATTTTTGGTGTGTAGTTGAAAACAACTTCATTCAGACTTTCACAACCGATTTAAATTCAAATTGAGTTTAATTTACATTTAAACTTTTAATTTCAACCCACATTGTCCCCCCAAGGAAAGGCATAAAAACTGAAAATTGTTTTTGCAGTGTATTGAACTTCTATGGAATTTTAAGCTCAAAATTAAAATATCTATAAGCTGCTTAGAAGATTATCAAAAATTATTTTGTGACTGACGCAGTGAGATTCTTTGAAAAGCACCTTATTGCTTCAAATAAAAGTCTCTAGTCTAAAAATAATGTCAGTGTGTTATTTCTTACACAAATTCTTCTGGTGTAATCGGAATACTAGCTACAGAGATATAACGTTTCAAAGAAGCATCGTATACTGGGAGAACTTTGATCAGCGGGGTAACTTTTAACATGAAATTTTCCCACATAATCATCACTCAGTTAAAAGTTTAAATATCGGAGGACTGTAAATTAAGTAAGAAACAAGCAAGTAAGAAAATAATTTTGGAATCTTAAAATAATTATTTTTTCGATGGCTCGCAAACAAACACCTCTCCCGATGACGAACCAAACGGGTTGTTTTATGTGAAAGTTGAACTTTTTTGCTACATATGTAGACATGTGTTTATTTGAGGTAATACTAATAGCCATTTTCTGATGAGTTTTCGATATTTAAAAATAGGAGTATTTTTCAATAGTAAGCCTGTCTAGAAAAATGGCTATGAAGCCTATCAAATGGTAATTTTAAGAAAACACAGAAAAAGGAATAGTTGGAGGGGCCTTAAGCATTGCATGAAGATAAAGTGTTATTAATATTTAGCAGTGTTTATTTTGGCCCCTAAATGTATGTAACATCATCATACTTTTTTTGGTTATAAATGTTTTCAAAAAAATCGTAAAAAAGCTCCAAGGTCTAAAAAAAAGCTACTGTAATTGATGTATTTACACCTACTTTGCAAAATGGTAAAAAATATTACTTTTGAAGACGTTGGGATACGTTAGAACCATGCTGTTAAAAGTAATCCCGAAACATGGAATCTGGTTATGTGATAAGCATCAAATTGTGACCACTAATGTTGTTTTAATGTTCTGCAATCGATGATCATGCTTTATACTCCTTTCCTCAGTAAGAGCAAGTTCACTGGTGTTGGGAAAAAGTGGTAGAAATTTCGTCCCTTTTTGCACATTTTGCAAATTTCGCCATGCAAAAACATTTTCAAGATCTGTCGACTTCGAGTTTTTTTACAACGCGTGTTGTATTTCCGCATGCTGTGATGCAAAAAAAGGAATATTTCTATCACATACGGTTGAAATAGAAACAGTGCTGTAAAAAAATACAACACCCAGAAATCTTGAAAACATTTTTGTATGGTAAGATTTTCAAAATGTCAAAATTTCTACCACTTTTTCCCACCCAACACCAGTGAACTTGCTCTAAGTGTTTTAGAACTTTTAGGTGTTACGACAAAGCAACCCCTTTCAAAAAACTCAATAATGAATGAAAAAAGAAAGTTCCCCCAGTTTACGGTATACAGATTTAACTTCAAATTCAAAGGCGTTTAGACAGATTATTTTTTGAGACAAGTGAAAAAAAAATTCGGAACCTCTGAAAATTTGCCACATTATGGAAATTATCCTACATACTGTTCACTCTAAAATACCTTTTTTTGAAGATTTGCGATCAAAATACCAATAAACATTGAATAATGAAATAGCCAGGTTAGATGCAACATTTGTTTACCAGAGCACTTATTCAGTTTTAATTTTAGGTTGAGGCAATGAAGTTATCATTTAATGATTATAAAATAATGATGCCACATCATCCATTACATCTCACATCTTAAGCTGTTTTTTTTTTTAAGTTTTTGTTTCTTATAGAAAATTAAAAAAAAAGCAATAGAAGTATCTTTAATTTTTTACCTTTTCAGATGCCTTAGAATACTTAACCCAGTTTAACGAATTGGCTTAATATTTTCACCTACAGATTTTAAAGTGGTTCAATTTTCCTTTAGAAACACTGGTGGTGTAAAAAAATTCACTATTAACAAATTTTTTTTGAATAAATATGTTTAAAATTCAGTTGCTTGTCTGGGCTAAAATTCATAACAATATAAATCAAAGAGGCAACTAGTAAATCTTGTTTCCATATCTTGAACGTGATTGTTTAGCATAAAGCTTTTATCAACATTTTAATCTCATCCATTCGAAAATTTATTTCTAAGATTTCTGCTAGTAATTTTTTTTTTTGTGTTTCAAACTAATAAATGTATGTAACACCCGTTTGTTTTTTTTCTTCTTAGAATAGCTTTATCACCTTCAACCCAAAAATAACTGCAGTTTGTTTATCAGTTAGCATAAAATATTTGTAAAAAAATATATGAAAACGAAAATTATTTAACAAAAAACGGAACAGGCAAATCAGCGATAAGCGTTTTAATACCGAACACTGCCTGTAAGTTAACTAGCCCACCTGATTGACACACTTATTTATAAATTATCGATAGATCCTAGGCTTCAGCTTTTTATCTTTTATAGTGTTTACAATATTTTTATGAAAAAACTAACTCAAGTCTATTTTTGATTTATTTTCTGGACATATTCAGCTTTATAACGCTAGCATGTGCATTGTAAAGGACCATCATGCTTTATATTGGTTCATTGCGAGAGTAGTCTTGAATAAGGTTTGAGAGCTGAAACGGTCTCATACTGCAAAGACTGTTACGTCCTTCTTTAGGAGATATCTGTGACAACAAATACGGTGAAAAATATTTTCCAACAGGTCAAATCTTTTCAAAACAACACGTCTCTCACAGGAGTATTTCACCCAAAAATTTTGCCAAAACTCAAAATTTAAATTTCTTTGATTACTTTTATGTCTATGCTTATTTGATTCTCGAATAAATTTAGCACCATGTACCGGTAATTTTTTTGACATCTGATTTGTTTATAAGCTGTAGCAACTGTCGAAACTTAAGTATTTTTATGAGATAGAATTTTTCTACAAATCGTTGAATCAAATCGTTGAAGCCAAATCTATGAATAAAACTTTCTTAAGTGACTAAAAATGAAAATTCGAAATGAAGAACTTCAATGGAGGGATGTTAAATAATTTTGAGTATAATAGATAAAAATCGACGGTTATAGAGACACTGTATACTGCTTTGAAAATTCTTTTAATATTTTTTTGTTTTAAATATTGATCTTTTTACAAATTAGTGTTTTTGTTTATGTTCCGAGCAAGTCCCGGCGAAATGTTTGATATCATTTGAAAATTGATAATTTCAAAAATCATGTGCAAAAGAAAAAAACCGCGCTAATTCGCGAAATTTTGATATTTTTAAGTTTGAAGCTTAAAAATATTGATAGGTTTTTTCCACAAAATAGTCACCTAGGGCTTCATTTTTTTTTAATTAAAGCTTAGTCAAATTTATGTTCTTTTTCGAATATTTCCAATTGTAATTTAACATTTGAAAACAAATAAAAAATTCTGGATTTTTTTAAATTTTATAACTTTTTCACCCTGAATTATCTATCATGTCATACAAATGTTAAAAAATTTCTAAAGGAAAATAATGAAAACTACAAAAACAAAAAAATATTAAATGATCTAACAAACGTTAGAAAAGTCAAAATAAACTCTTTTATTGACTTCAAACCTAAAAAATATTTTTGGTCAACTTTTTCTTCTACGTACTCCTGTGTGCGTCGATCGGCTTTGTACGATTTTCTAGTGAGTCCTTATCAGGGCCGTAGGAAGAACCGACTCATGGGGGGGGGGTTTTGGTGACTTATTTTCAACTATGATTTTTTGAACAATTCACGAATACAAAAAATATATAAATCAAATTATGTTTGTAACTATATGATAATTCATTTTTGAGTATTCCGACATTAAAAGTTTTCGTATTAAATCGTAACTTTAAAAAATTTGTTCTAAACCTTAAAGGTGAGCTTAATTTACTTCTATCGGTGGTTAAAATCCTTGATTTAGTTTAAGAATCTGCTATATCAAACTCAGTTGCTTGGCATATAAAATAAGTTTTTTTCAAAGAAAGACTTCCTTTTTAAAAAAATATTCTATATTCAAGCATGCCCAATCTTGTCCAATTTCCCAAATTATTTTGCAAACTCAAAGATTAAAACCATTGATGAAAATAAATCAAATTTTCAAAAAAGAAAAAAGTAAGAGATAAATATCATCAGATTTTCAGATCAAATTTTCTTGATGCAAACTTGAACCAAATTAATGGTTTAGTACGCAATTTGGCTTTAAAAACTGATTTCAGAAACATAAAATGCCGAATTTTGGTGTCTTTAATGTGTTAATAATGTTTAACAATACATTGGAAAAATATAGAATTTTGTGCAGATTTTTTAGTTGAAGATGTTTCTTTAACAGCAAATATTTTTCAAAAAGAATCAAATCCATCATAAAAATCTTGTTGATGATTTTTGTAAATAAAATTTTCATTTTGAGGATGAAAAAAATTATCCCAATTCTACCTATTATTTGAGATTTTCAATTGAATTGTATTTGACGAGAAACACCGAAATTCGGCATTCTATATATCAAAAACCCGTGGACTAAATTTTATAAATTACGGCAAATGTTATGTTCAATTCTGTCTAATAAAATTTAACACTCAAATTAAGTCCAATTGAGCTATACTTCGAAGTATATCACACTGTTGGCAAGCGAAAAAACGAGATATCTCGTATTTGGACCGCAATGTGTTAAGTTTATGATATCTTGAATCCCTCAACAATTCATGTTGATTGTAAAATTTATTTACAAGTCAAACTTTTTCTGATTTTTTTAATTTGCAGTCTGAATCTGAATTCTGAGCATTAATTCAAAAATTTCGCTTTGAATCTGTATCCGAATTTCCATACGATCTCCCATAATGTACAAAAAAAATAACGATATCCGATTTTTATTCCAGGTCAAAATTTTATGAGCCTAGTTCTAGAGCCCTCTTTTATTTAAATTCTTTAGTTCAGGTTTATTCTTAATTCTCAATTTAAATTATTTATTTTTAATCTGTATTATGAATCAGCATAAAAATATGAATTTCCAAAGATCTGAATCTGAATTTTCAATTTAAGAACAACATTTCGAAGGTTTAAATTTTTGAATTTTGTGAAAGAACTAGATTTGAGAACTTCGAATTCGAATGTAAAACTATATTTATCTTTATTCAGATTCGGAAAACTTCTATCAAAATATTGAAAAACATGCTTTAATTTTTTTTAATGCATAACCTGATTTAAACCAGGATTTTAAAGCAGCTTTTCATTTCTAATGTCTTATGATTATTTGAACTGAAAATCAAGAATGAACAAGATACTGAATCCAACATTCAAAGATTAGAATACAGTTTTGGTTATAGGAATTATTAGAATTAGAACCTCCGAAATGGGTATAATTTAATTCAAAATTGAATATCCAAACCTGAGTTTCGATGAACAAGTGTGAAAATTTTGACAAAGTGTAGCAGAATTTTGAACTTGGGGTGAATTTTTGAGGTTTCAGCATAAGTTTTTAGTCTAGATTGATAATCTTGATTAACCTTACTCTATCATCAAAATTTGGTTTTGAATTTCAAATTTTGAGTGTAGAGTAAAAGACCTCACTTGCAGTTTTGGACCCTCATGGGGGGGGGTTTAACCCCCAAAACCCCCCCCGTTCCTACGGCCATGGTCCTTATCAACCAGCATACCAGCATCTCAATTGCTTTGATATTTATTCAAAAAAAATTATAACTCCAAAAATTTTGATGAAAAGCATTTATAATCAAAAATTTGGACAAGAAGGTATCAATATAAATATTAGAGCATGAAAAATAACTAGCAACACTGTAGATCATTATCAAAAACAATGTTCTGAAGGTGCATTTTCTAGGATCATTTTGATAAAAAACAGATTACAGTTTAGAATTGAGGGATAAATGTTACATTCAACGTTATAAACATTATATACATAGGTTCTCCCTCAAAATCATTTTTACTTTTTGCATATTTTAGTATGATTTTAACTAAAAACTTTTAATAAGATTTTTTGCATACAACGCAAGGCAACAAAATTTACATTTTTCTGAAGTGCAAAGAACTTAAGAACTGGTTTGGACTAATTTGAGGGCGCTGATTCAAAAAATTCATTTAGTTTTTTTTCTAATAGCACTTGTTTTCGAAATATCTTTAGAAAATGGGTAATAGCTCACTTTATCAATTTAGGCACTTTTTGGCTAATCTGTAGATCATAACAATGATTTGGAAAGTAAAGGTTTTAATTCAATGATAAACTTTCACAAAGATCTGCAACTATCTAGCAGTGTAAGGGTATCTCAAACCATCAAAGAAACGTTTCTTGTACACAAATATGCTTCCATGCAAGCATGGTTCTATTTTCTCAATAAACTCTCCAAATATTAAAATAATGTTTGATTGATGCCCATCCCACTTTTTATTATTTTAATTTATGGAGCGAGGGCTCTTAAACCACCGGAGAAACTTTTCTTGTTCTCAAATATCCTCTCAAGCTAAATTTGGTTTCGTTTGCTTTAATGATTCTCGAGTTGTGCTTTTAAATTTGTAACTAGAAGGAGAGACAGGGCTAAAATAATCATAAAACATTCTTTGTATTCAAAACCACTCCCATGTCAATTTCTGTTCCATTTGCTCGATTTTGATTGTTTCCATATGTTGGCTCAAATTTTTAGATAAAATTTTGGTTTATGTATAGCAATTGTATGGAAGCTTCTCTGTTCCTTAACGTTATTCTCAATTATAGAAAAAAAACAATCTCAAAGCATATAACCATTTCTCGTAGCCTAATTCCTTCTCATGCCAAATTTGTTTCCATTTGGTTGATTAGTTCTCGGATTATACAAAAAATTATAAAGGGACCTGCTGTCTCCTTCCTATCACCCTGCTGGAAGGAGGCAGTAGTATGAAATAGGCATAGGAGAATTTCTCGTACTCAAATACCCTCCTAAGCCAAATTTGGTTTTATTTGCTGGATAAGTTTTTGAGTGATGTAAAAAAAAATGCATGGGAACACTCCCTAAAAATTTACCCAGTAGAAGAACGTAGAATTTAAAAAATGCATACAAACATTTCTCGTATTCAAATATCTTCCCACGCTATATTTGGTTACATTTTTTCAATAAGATTTTCAGTTACTTTAAAAATTTTGAAGAAGCCCCCTCCCCACTGTCTATCTCCTCACTGAAAGGATGAAGAGGTACCCAATATTCATTTCTCGCACCAATTTTGTTCCATTTGCTCGAATGGTTCTCAAATGTATGCAAAAAGCCACCCTCCTCCCTTCCTATATTTCCACTGGAAGGAGTGAAGGCTCTGAAATTATCATGGAAACGTTCCTTGTATACCAATACCCTCTCATGTTAAATTTGATTCCATTAGCTTGATTAGTTCTCAAGTTATATAAAAAATTGTAAGGTAGCCCCCTCTCCCCTTCTTATCTTCCCCCTGGAAGGAAAAAGGGGTTCCAAATATTTATGGAAACATTCCTCGATCTCGAATACCCTCCCATGGAAAAATAGGTTTATTTTGCTTGATCAGATCCAGTGTTCGGCACAAAGGCGCTAATCCGCTATTCGCTAGTTAGTCCGCTAACTTTTCGTTAGCGGTTTAATTTTGCCGCCAAGTTTTGATTGATTTAGCTAATTAAAAAGTTCCGCTATTTTTTGGTTCCGCTATTTGAAGATCGCTAACTCCCATATATTTGAATCAATCTCTCGAATTATTAGTGATAGAATAAACTTTTTTCATTATTCAAGTTAAGGTGACATTGGGCTTCATTCTGATTGCTTAATTGGGTTTATTGGAGGAATGCGTACTTGTGTTAGAGAAAATACGTTTTTAGTGTCATTTTTCTCTCTTTTAGCACATTTTATTCGCAACATTTTCGGAAGAAGATAACAATAAAAAGTGTTAAAAAATATAAAACTATTTTAAACATTTCTTCATCAGCATTTGCTTTCAATTGGTTTAGATATTTACTTTTCACAATAAAGTTTTTTAGAGATTTTACAGTTCATATGAAAATTTGATAAAATCACCATTATTGTAGCCTTTGTTTTAAATTCAAATAGAAATTGCATAAATGTTCACGTTTGACAATGCTTCAGCAAGTTTGAAAAAGGGGGAAACAGGTTAAAGATTTTATGTGAAGATAATGTAAAATTATGCCAAAAAACAACCAAATGGAATGAATTGCACAAATGATTGTTTGTAACAAAATTGCATTTTATCTATAATTTGCACAATATCGATAGATCGAGTAAATTTTTGACCAAAATTTAAATTAAGAAACAGATATAGCTCCCATCTTCCACATTATGTTCTTTTGCTCTCGTATCTGTTCGAAAATACAGTTGTTTTAATTTGTAGAACACAAACACTTGTTGAAATTCCTATCTTTGACAGTTTTAGTTTCGCTCATATAATTTTATTAAAATTTGATCAATTTATATAATTTTAAAGTAAATACTTGATATTTTATATATTCCCCCCTTAGATAGTTCAAAAATTGAAGGGAGGAAGGGCGTGACTAAAGAAAAATTTGATATTTGTTCCGGCCTTAATGTTGTTCAACAGTTAGCGATTGGCAATTAGCGCTTTAAGCTTAAAGCGATACATTTTTCGATACATTTTTTTTTGTATGAGTTAGCGATTTAATTAGCTGCGCTAATTTGTCAAATAGCGATGCCGAACACTGATCAGATCTCGAGTTATGCCAATATTTGTCTTTTATTTGACACGTACCAAAATACACTCCCTTGCTAAATTAGGAACAATTTGAATGATCAGTTCTCGAGTTATGAAGACTTTTATTTGAGTGAACCCCTCCCCTTTTTCAGTGAGAGGGAGGGGTCCCTAACTACTATAGGAGGATAACTTTGGATGTATCACTAGCTGCGGTTACAGCACTAGATCCCGTACTAAGTCCGTACTGATGGCTGTAGAGGAGTTCATGTGACTTGAGAAAACTAGTTATTCGAAAAACTAGTAGCTGCTCTAAGATTTTGCTAAATATTGAACGTAAAGATCTTGACCTATAGTTGTTTTAATCAATTTTGGGCCCAATTTTTTCAGACTAGAATGCGCTTAGCGATTTTCAGAAAATTTGGAAAGGTTCCGGTAGCTACGCTTTCGTTAAACACGTCTCTCAGGGAATTTGCAAATAGGACATGTTAATTTTTCACAAAAAGTGCACTCATTCCACCAGGTCCTATGTTTTTTTTTGCATCCAGGTTACGTACTCCAATCAATACTTCTTGTTCAGTTGTCGGAGAAGGAAAAAGAGACTAGGGAATAGCATTGGTCAATTTTTTCAAATACTTCGTTGACTTCTTATAGTTGAGGCAACCTGGGGTCCTTTTTTTTTTTTTTTATTTACAACTAAGTTTATTAGGCCTTTCACTTTAACAAAGTTTTTTAATGTGCCGAGTGTGTCTAGAATCTTAACATTTAACTATATAGGTTAGTAGGGAAGGGGGCCGTAATAGTCGCGGCAACTCAACGGTTAGAAAAAAAAATTATAATAATAAGGAATAGGAAAAGGATAACAAAGGGTCGTATTCGATAATAGTTTCCATTGGGGTCCGGTGGTGGCCTTCTGTTGCTGTATTTACGATGGCAACGAGATTTCGTGGAGATTTCCATTTTACTGGCCAGCCGTACTTCGTGTTGTCGAACCCGTTGGATGAAAGGTATCTAATAAATAGACGGAAGAAACGTTAAACAAGGTAAACACAAAAAGAAATGTGGACAAGGACACTAAACAACCAGATCGGAGAGTTTAAGGTATTTGTAAATAGGAAACAAATATCCAAAATCTAAGTTTGTCAAAATGTCTCGTATTGGGACTCCAGGTGATCTACCTCGGGCCCTAAGGGTATCCACAAGCCAAGTTCTCGATCGATCATGCCGCTCACACGTCCAAATAACATGATCGATGTCGTGGTAACCATCCCCACAAACACAAACATTGGTAGCTGCGAGACCTACACGAAATAAATGCGCGTCAAGCCGGTAGTGATTTGACATGAGCCGAGAAACCACGCGAATGAAATCGCGACTCAGGTTAAAATGCTTAAACCATGCCTTCGTCGGAACCTTAGGGATAATCGTATGGAGCCAACGTCCCAGTGTGCCATTATCCCAGCTAGACTGCCAAGATTTAATCGCCAAATTGCGAGGTATTGAGAAAAATTCATTGTAAGTTATGATCCTCTCAAAGATTTCACCTTGTAACGCGCCCACCTTAGCCAATGAGTCCGCCTTCTCATTGCCTTGTATAAGACAATGAGACGGGATCCAAGCTAAGGTAATCCTGTACGAATTTTCGATCAGAGCGCCCAATATCCCTGAAATTTCCAGCAGGAAATGGGAAGAACGCTTCATCAGTTTCATCGATCGGATCGCCTCAACGGAGCTGAGACTATCCGAGTAGATGAAATAGTGGTCTACGGGTAGTGTGCGAATGTGTTCCAAGGTGCAGTAAATGGCGGCTAGCTCAGCAGTGTAAACGGAGCATGGCTCTCGAAGCTTGAACGAAGCTTCAAAGCGCTCATTGTACAATGCGAAGCCAGTCGCACCGTCGATTCTAGAACCATCAGTAAAGAACATTTTTATAGGATCAATTTCACGAACTTTTGATGCAAAGATTGAAGGAATGACGTTGGGTCGGACGTGATCTGGAATTCCACGGATGTCATCGGTCATGGACAGATCGAATTTTATCAATGGACTGCTAATCGGGTAGAAGTGACTCGTGTCCGAATTAATTAAAGAACTACTAATATCTAGTTGGATAAATGTATGATAAATGTTCATATATCTGATTTGCGGATTAATATTCAAAAGCCTTTCAAAATTTTCTATCACCAGAGGATTCATAGTTTCACTTCGGATTAGGAAACGTAGCGATAAATCGAAAAACCTGTATTTTAACGGCATTACTCCCGCCAGTATTTCGAGACTCATCGTATGTGTCGATTGCATACAACCCATGGCAATACGCAAACAACGATACTGTATTCGTTCCAGTTTGATCAGGTGGGTTTTCGCGGCGGACCCAAAGCAAAAGCTCCCGTATTCTATGACCGACAGTATCGTTGTTTGGTACAACCTGATGAGGTCCTGTGGATGAGCACCCCACCAGGTTCCAGTAATCGTTCGAAGAAAATTGATTCTCTTTTGGCATTTTTGAGTCAAGTACCTAATATGTTTTCCCCAGAGGCATTTAGAGTCGAACCAGACACCCAAATATTTAAAGCTAAGAGATTGAGTTAGAGTTCTACCCATCATAAGGAGCTCTATTTGAGGAGGGGAATGCTTCCTTGAAAAAACTACTAACTCGGTTTTACTAGGTGAAAACTCGATACCTAGATTCCTGGCCCAGTGTGATAAATTGTTTAGAGTTTCTTGCAAAGGAGGTTTAATTTGGGTGTCTTTTTTACCTGTGATATGAACAACACAGTCATCCGCAAGCTGTCTAAGCGTGCAATTTTCTGCCATACAACTGTCGATTTCTCGAACATAAAAGTTGTATAGCAGGGGGCTTAAACATGAGCCTTGGGGTAGACCCATGTAACTAATTCGTTCAACTTTGGTTTCTCCATGACTAAAATGCATAAATTTTTCAGACAACAAGTTATAAAGGAAATTACTTAATATTGGCGAAAGTCCGCAAGAATTAAGATTGCTAAACAGCACTTCTATGGACACCGAATCGAATGCCCCCTTGATGTCTAGAAATACAGCAGCCATCTGTTCTTTTTGGGCAAACGCCAATTGAATTTCTGATGAAAGCAACGCTAGACAATCGTTCGTACCCTTGTTTCTACGGAATCCATATTGTGTACTCGATAACAGATTGTTTGATTCAACCCATTTATCCAGCCGAAAGAGAATCATTTTTTCGAGCAATTTCCGGAGACACGAGAGCATTGCAATCGGCCTATACGAATTGTAATCGGAAGCTGGTTTTCCCGGTTTTCGGATGGCGATGACTTTCACTTGTCTCCAGTCATGCGGAACAAAGTTCATCTCCAAACACTTATTGAATAAATTCAATAAACGTTTTTTAGCGGAATCTGGCAGATTCTTCAACAGGTTGAATTTGATTCTGTCCAGTCCGGGAGCTGAATTGTTGCAAGACCAGAGCGCAAGTGAAAGTTCGATCATCGAGAATATTTCCGTTCCGTGAATATTCTCTATTATCTGATACGTTTTCTGAGCTGATGCTGCGTCTGGGCAGACTTTTTTAGCGAACTGAATTAGCCATCGACTTGAGCTTTCCTCACTTTCGTTCGAAGGAATGTGATTCCGCATGTTTCGTGCTGTTCTCCAAAGAGTGTGTAGAGACGTTTCTCGAGATAACCCATCAACGAATCGCCTCCAATACCCACGTTTCTTGGCCCTGATCAAGTTCTTGAACTTACGTTCCAAAGCCAAGTAACGTTTGAACTTCTCTGGCAATCCGGTTCTGCGAAACTCGACAAACGCCTTGCACTTTTCAATTCTAACGCGCGAGCACTCTCCATCCCACCACGGAGTTGGAGGCCGTCCGACGATTCTCGAATTTCCGTTCCGCCTGACTTGTGCCTTGATTGCACATTCTACAATCGTTGTGGAAATAAAACAATACTCCTCCTCAGGAGGAAGTTCGTGGGTTGAGTCGACGGCTTCGCTAACTTCCGATGCATACTTTTTCCAATCAATATTCTTTGTGAGGTCACAAGGAATGTTGATATCTTCGGGTGAACTACGACCACTGATGATAGAAATATTGATAGGCAAATGATCGCTTCCCTGAGGATCTTGGATTACCTTCCACGTACAATCCAAACTCAGAGAGGAAGAAGCTAGAGAAATATCTAAAACACTGTGCTGTGAACGGGATCCATCAATTCGAGTCACTTCTCCATTATTCAAAATTGTCATATAGAAGTCGTCGCACAGTTCGTAAATGATATTAGCGCGATCATCATCACGTGAGCTACCCCAGCCCACGCCATGGGAGTTGAAATCCCCCAGAACTAACCGGGGTTCTGGGAGAAGTGAAACAATATTCGCCAATTGGTTCCGGCTCACTCTTGAATTTGGCGGAATATATACCGAGGCTAGGCAAAGGTCTTGGCCTTTAATTCTAGCTTGGCAACTGACGACTTCAATACCTGGAGATGGTTGTAGTGGAATACGATAGAAAGAGTGGCATTTCTTGATCCCCAAAAGAACGCCACCCCCTCTTTGACCATCACGATCAAGGCGAATTATGTTGTGGCTGTGGAAGTTGAAATCTATGTTCGGGGAAAGCCAAGTTTCGCATAAGGCGAATACATCACAATTTAAATTGTGTACCAAAGCTTTTAAAGAGTCGAATTTTGGTAGAATACTTCTGCAGTTCCATTGTAATACAGAAACAGTTTCTCTTCCCTCATTGAATGAATTAGCCATCAAGAGAAATTGTTTCTGAAATGAGGGTCATGGTGAGAGCTTTCTTTTTTAAAATTTCTCTCAAAAGGGGTACAAAAATATTGATCATATTCCTCCATCCTGCTGGTACGCTGAAAAAGTCTAGGATAAATGCAACAATTTCCGAGAATTTCATCTTACCATCAGCCGAAAAGCTGGGAAAACCTTTCGACGATGGATCAGATGTGGTTTCTTTGGAAATTGATGCATTTCTGAAATCTACTGATGGCTCTGAATTTTGAACGGGAGCCTGGGTTTTTGACTTCCCAGAAAGTGGAGGAAAATCCTTCAGGGAAGGGTTGAAGCCTGGAGGACTTTGCATAGAAGTAACGGAAGATCTATTTCCACTCAGAGGATTTTTAAATGTTTTGGTGGCAGTCATTCTGGGTTGTTTGCTGGTAGAATGTTTTCTTTTTGGAGCCTGTGCAGCTATTCGGTTTGATAATGGCTCAGTGGATGAACCTTCACATGGGCCCTCCCCTTCGGACTCATCTTCGTTTAGAAGGTCATACTGATTTTCTGTAACAATTGGCAAAGACTTTAAAACCATGTCTCTGTACGACATTTCTGTACGATGTTTCAAAGAAGTCTTGATTTTTTCCCGGCGCGATATGTACTTCGGACACGCCGAGAGAGCATGAATTGAAGCCCCGTCACAATAAAGACATTTACTCTCTGTGTTTACCTCACAGGAGGCTTCTGAATGCCTCTCATTGCATTTGGAGCAACGCGCCTGATTGCAACAGTAGGCGGCCGTATGATCCAACTGTTTGCAATTCTGACAATACATGACCGAAGGTACATAAAGTCTCACAGGTAGACGAACCTTCCCGATCGTGAGGTAGTCAGGGAGAGCAGTTCCGGAAAAGGTGATTCGAAAAGAGTTTGACAGGGAAAAAGTTCGTTTTTCCCCCTCGTCTTTGGCAGTCTTTAGCTGGTATGCATCCAACACCTTGACCGTTGGTAGTCCGGGGTCCTTGAAACGACCGACTCCGGATGCTACCAGATCAGTGACGTTCAAACCTTCTTCGGTCACCACCCCGCTTATCTCCACCTCACGAGCGGGAACGTAAACGCGGTATTCAATTGTGAACTTCTCGCAGGTAGCAATGGCATTTGCTTCCTTCAGGTTGCCCACGACAACGCGCATCTTATTCCGCCTCATAGATTCATATCTAATCACGGAGGGAAATGATCGGTCAAGGTCTCGGGAGATATTTACTATATTGAGGGGTTTCCCGTTAGGTTTGGGCCGGAAGTATACCACCCAAGGCCCCTTTGATCCATTTTGGTAAACCCGGCGACGAGGGGTAGGCTCAAGGGGTGCCTTTTCACCAGAGAGGTTGAAATTGTTTTGGGCGACAAAAGATGGGAAATGGGTACGGGGAGTAAGGGAGTTGCCGAACTGGAAAGGGGGTACAACAGGTTCATCAGCTCGAGAAACAGAGTTTGCTTTAATAGTAGAAGAGAGATCGTTTGCGGATGGAGAGGTTGTCATTTCTTGGTCAGTAAGGGGAGCCTTTTCTAGGGTGTGGTCGGAAATCACCTCTTTCGAGATGATTACCTTCTGAAAAGAGGGATCATTGACCCCCTCGTCGCCGTCATCCATCAGTTAGGAACGATCGAATCTGATGGGCGATAGTGGAGAACAAAATCTCTATGGCTCAGCCAAAATTTGGTTTTTAAAAGAAACTATTACTATATATCTCTTTACGAAAAATAAAAGTAAACAGGAAACAGGAAAAAAGATAAGAGAAAATAAACTTAAGAGAGAAAAAAAAACCAAAACCAATTATTATTTGTTAAAGATACTTATTTTCGGCACACCGTGTGCCAATCTGCTGCCGAACACACAACGTGGTTTTGTGTCTCTCCTTAGCAGGTTGTAGACGAAGGTATCCAGAGCAGCCTATTGTCTTCGAGAATAATGATGATGGCCAAAATGGACACCGACTGTGATAACTAGCCAGTCTTGGTTACTGAACCAATAGCTGGCCTAATTCGAGTCAAACTCCTTTACAGCACTTCACTTCACTCGGCGATTTCACTTCACGAACGACACCCTGACGGAATACACATCCGGATGTACCGGGCAAACCTTTTTTCGCACGTTCTTACTTTCGCGATACACTTGCTAGAGCGAACCAAAAACACGACCGCCCGTGACGAAAGCTGCGAAACCAATGGCCTGGGGTCCTACTTTTACCAAAAAAACTCGTTGAAGTGACTGGCAACTGACAAAGGATTATTGGTGGGTGTTTTTTATGTTCAGTGTGTTTGTTTGCACATGTTTTCTATTGGTCAGAACATTTATTGTTTTCCACATTGCTTTTTAATTTCAGGACTGGAAAAGAGATCTGTAGTGACCCGGTTTAGCTAACATTTTGGCTTGTCGTACTTTTTGATGTACCTGTACAAGTAATTTTTGGAGCCAAAAATCGTGTGGATGGCCGCTACATCGTGCTAGAAGATTGTTTTTGACTTTGAGCAACCTCCAGGCATTGAACTCTATCCAAGGGCAGAAACATTTTACTCTAGATTAAATTTAAACTTTTCTAGAGTATTTCTCAATCAGATTATTGTAAAGATTGATAACATTTACGAGTTTATCAAGAGCAGACTCTGGTGACTCTCAATGTTTTGCATGAAAAGTAGTTATGCAATACGTACCTCGCTAGGCACCCAGCAGTGATATCAATTAAATATATTGTATTTCAATGCCAAAAGTCATGCCCCCTTTCAACACCTAATAACTTTTTTGTCAAATGAGATACGAAGTTATGGTCATCGGACTACGTTGTTCAGTAAAAAATTTTCATTAAATGATTTATAAATAGGCATAAAGTTCATTAGCAGACTCGGATGCACAGAAAAAAACTAAAATGAAGTTGATTTTTTCGTACAAAATATTCCATTTTTCCACACAAACCTAAAAGTTAAAATTAACTCATGTGTTACTTAAAAATTCAGAAAAATTCATTGATGAGTTTTGAACCAATACGAAACGTTTTAGACTACAGGTTTTGAGAAATTCAAAATATATCCCAAATCAAGTCAGTCTTATGGTTACTTTAAATGAAAGAGATCGATAAATGCAGCATTTGAGACTCAAGTTCTATCGTGACATGAATATAATAGAGTACTCCCGAATATTAATTGATAACTACGTCTTAAGAGAGATCTTTTTTTTTTTCATCTTCTTACCGTGAGTACGTCACTTCGTGTATCGTGACGACAAAAAATGATCCTCTTATATCCCAGAATGATTAAAGATTGTACTGCATGCGTTTTGAGACAAGTTTTTCTAAAAAAAAAATAAAATAAATTTTATTTACGTATTACTTGAGTAAAAAATTTATATAGTCAACATTGATATTTTTTTATTTTTTTTTATACGGGATTTTCAACCTCTGCTATGATTCATCCCTAAAACAACATTTATATGAAAATAAAATCTTTGTTCACAGTCTGTCTTCGAAATTTATGTCCAAAAACTTATCTGAAAATAAGAACGGGGAATGCATAATCTTTTCTGTCGTCACAAACCAGTAGAAATTTCAACCGACAGGACAAAGTAACAATTGGTGAGCATACCTGGTACCGCGCACCTTCGGTCACCTCCAACTACTGATACTCCGTCAAATGCGTTTAAGTGGAGTAAATCGACGCTGGAAGTCGTTCTGCAAGTTGCGATTAATAACTGTATTTCCATCCGGTTATGTTTTTTTCTGCTGCTGCTCATTCACCTTCTTGCTGCATTCTAGTTTTTTTTCGCTACGCCTGGACCGACAAACCATTAATCTATCTGAGCGCTTGAAGATGGTCAGTTTGTTGTTGAAAAAATTCATCATAGCAGTTGATGAGATTTTCAGTTGCTTTTGGAATTTGAACGCTTTATAAGCGATGGACTTTGGTTTTTGAATAACTAAATTTCAAAATAAATATTTTCGTTGATTGGCGGAATCAAAAATATTTCTTATTTTGAAAGGAAAAAAGAATGAACTCTTAGGATAACTTCGTTGGATGTGAAAATTCTAAAGACGCAACTTAATTGCTTCACCAATCGGACCACTTTCTTGAGTCATGTTTCACTAATCATTGATCTCCATAATATTGGTTAATCAAACAAGCAATCATGGGGCAGAAAAAAAGATCACAGCATCCCTTCAGAAATAGGTCTCTCTAACTAAAAACATTGCCACGGCATTTACAACGCAGACTAATTGCAGTTGGATCCTATCGATCCGGGGTCAGAAATTTCCAACAGGCAGCATCGGCCGCCAGAGGAAAGCTGATAGGCTATTTAAAACTATTTTCTACACTCACATTACCGGACCGGCCCCTTGCATTGATCTTCTGCTGCTTCGGGTGGAAGCAACAGGAGAGAAAAAAACATGCTCTATCGCTTCCAGAGTATTCTTAATACCATTTGGTTTTTTTTTCATACTATGTTCCGCCCGAATGGAAAGTCGTGAAGCAGCCCTCCCGGATGGGCCAGTCTGCTCCCGAGAGGCAAAGTATCGCATATTTTCATCTCGCGCATAGCATTAATTTAATGCGCTGTGACCTGCATATTTGCCGGCGCTGCTCTTGGCTCGAGTGAACTGGATTATAATTGATGACCGTTGGAGCGCTCGATGAGTTGACAATTTTCAGGATGAATGAATGAAGTGTAATTTTAAGGAAACATTTTTTTTTTAAATCTCAGTCCAAATTACAAAACACTGACTACAAATGTTTGTAAAATATTTTGTACTTTAGAGTAGGGTGAATCAATACAGCGTTTTGACAGAGTTCGCTAAATATATTTCATCCCAACAAAGCTCTGTCAGCTCTCAGTTAAGTTTGAAAACGAGTTTTCCCGCGGTGATAATTAGATCTCTTACAGCAATTTTCTACACCCAGCGCAAAAATTAAAACCAGATCTCAAAGAATGCGAACCCATCCATCGAATGGACCTTCGTCTACCTCGCTTTTCTTAGCCAGTTTTTCTTCAAATCCATTCGCGCAACGGCCAACAATTTAACTTGATTGCGGGAGAAAGAAAAAGCAGTTCACTTGAAGACTTAGGACCCTTGTCTACGATCTAGGATGATGGAAAGGAAATGCATCACACACACGCACCATAATCTTGGTTGTTACTTTTTTTGTAACTTTACCACAAAGTCCGACCTAAGCTCCGACCGATGAGAGCAGCGAGAAAGCATATTACTGACCGCCAAGGGGAGTTGTCTATCGTTTCCAGATCAAATGTCGTGACCAGGTTCTGGCACATGCAGCATGGTTTGTCCGAGCGATGTTGTCGTTGTTTTTGCGCGCTGAAACTTTTGAGTGACTTTCTGCATCGTTTAAGATCTTCTCCCAACTCAGGTGGTAGTTTCGTTAGATTTGCATCGCGTAAATTATGTTGTGCTGTTTTTTGTCTCTCGAGCTTATTTTTCAGTTCACGTTCTGTCTGTGTTATAAAAATGTTTTAAGTGTATACTAAAATAAAAACAAACAAAATGTCCCAATTTTATATTATTTCAAACACTCTTTGTCCCAATTACTATTTGGAAAGCAATAAATGATTTCGTTAAATTCCAGTTTTTCATCAAAAGACTTCAACGAAATGTCACATTTTTAAGCGACAAACCCACTGTTCGCTAAGAAAGTAAACAGCATCCCTAAACGGTATATGGCTGGAACAGCTGTCAAATCGCTAGTTAATAAACCCTACTAAGCTTTCAATACCAGAACGTTAGTTCAACAAAATTCATTCTCTTGGTTTTAATTCCTGAATTCGCATATTTTTTTTCATCTGTAGTAAACTAACTGAAGTTAGCGATATTGGTGACCGATAAGAACTAGCCTCGTTTGCATACAGGAAACAAAGTCACTCACTACTCTCTTTCTTCTGCACACCTGTGAGGTGGAAAATGAACACTTCCAAATAGCTGAAATTTTGAGTTATTCTTTCCAGTGTCATTTCACTGCATCTCAATCAGTATACAATTTTCTTGGTTGATCTTTTCACTTTCTCTTGAGCATTTTAAAGTGGATACGTTGCCATTTTGTTCGAAATTGTCCATCCGTTTGAAGGACTTGCAGTTTACATTTATTGTGCCAATGTTTCTTCAAATGATTCCATACAAAAGTGTTTTACAGAAATATTTTTTTAGTTTATCCGGCCTAGTAATGAATTTTTGTTTATTTTAATCGAAAAATGTAGAAACTCTTGAAATATATGTGAACTTTTTTCAAACTGTATAGCCTGTGTTCGTTCTTGTGGCCACAAATTTTGACAAATTTTTATGACGTAAAATTTGTTTGATAGGTTAAGGATTCTTTTTTCTGAAAATTTGAAAACTCATTCAATATGGTTAAGAAAATCATGTTTGGCCAGCTACGAATGAAAAAAGTCCTAATAAGACGATTTTTTTCAAATGTTACATCTTCTGTCAGCTTTATTTAATTGTTCTGTTTATTCAATAATTGTTCAGATAAAATCTGCACAGATGCATGAATGAATTAAAAGCTAGTTGCCAAAATGCTTGCCATATGAAAAGCGCGGTAAAAATGAAGGAAATTATTTTCAAACTCTAAGCTTTCGCTTTTCAAACTCTTCCCTTCACTGAAACTAGCTTGGACGCTAGCGTAAACAGTAAAGAAATTTTCGGTTCAGATATTAAAATGCTCTACTGCGATAGAATTTTAGCATTGTCTAAAAAAAAGTCAGGTGGCGGCATAAATTTGATCTTTCCCTTAGAAGAAATTACAACGCAAACATACACCAACTGAATTTTATTATATCTTTGTGAAAGCATCATTAGCAAAGGCAGTGCACATTTGTATTTCCGTGTGCTTTCCACCTGAATATTCCACTCCACATTATTTTGAATTATTTTTTCAAATTCTTTAAAAATACATTGGCTGAACAGATAGAAGCAAAATTTTTCATTTATGTCAATTTTAAAAAACGTATCGCTGACTTTATTTTGGATGACGGAAATCAAACAAAACTACATCCAGTCGTAGGCGAGAATGAAAGTTTACAATTAGAAAAAAAAACTTCTATTTTTGACTTAAATCAAGTGAAACATGTTGAGAATAGTAACAATACTTATTCTCATCTATTATTTACTAACTGTACAGAAGACTTTTGTCTAAATCAATCGGTTGATCCACTATGGAAAAAGTAAGCATTTCACACAGCGATCGTATGCTCGCACTTTATCCATAACTGTGCCAAACCTCTAAACATGTAGAACAAGGAAATTCCAGACTATATAAATTCGAATTTCGGACTTCTGAAACCAACACTCATTAATATAGAGTGGTCAAGTGTAGTGAAGGATGAAGGAAATGTTGATACAGCAGTAGAAATTTTATAAAACATAATGATTAATCTAATAACAAGTTATGTACCTTCAAATATAAAAAGACGTTCGTACAGCTCTTAACATCCTGTCTGGTTTAATTAAGATTTGAAAAACTTACAAAATAGAAAGCAAAAAGCTCATAAAGTCTCCAAAAGAGACAGGAGTCCCACAAATCTTCAAAGTTATATAAATTTATTCAACTAGTTAGCTCAATTCATGTATAAAAAGTTCTTTTGAAAAAAACAATAACGAAATTGAAAAAGATTTTTAACAAAACGCAAAAATGTTTGTTACCTTTTGTAACAATTGTCTTCGTGTACGTTGAGATTTGTTTCTTTTCTAGTTCAATGTTAACTTTTTCATTTATTTATTTAATGAATGTCTAGGTTAAGCAATTTATTTCAAATTTGAATCCAATTAGGCTTAGTAAATAGGGCGAAAACAGTAGTATACAAGATAAACATCACAAATATAACATCACACTTAAACGTCAAGGCGAAATACAGTTCAGTGGATGGGATGACGATCAACGGATGACTGGCCAAAAAGAGGAAATCGAGAGGTCTCTTTCTTTTGGTCTCGACGGTCAAGGGATTCGCCTCGTGTCGAAAGGTCGAATCGAGCAGAACGAAAAGTTAGTGAGCCACCAGCCCGAATTCACAGCTCAAAGCCAACCGGAGGGTGAATCCAGGGGCAATCTTTGGATTGCGAAGCGATTGTTCGCGTAGGTTCAGATTGGTGACGTTATAATGTGCCAGTGACCTCGATCCACCTAAATCAGCCGCCATATACCACTGAAGGTCCGGATCACGCGACTGCTCAGTGAACCCTCGCCAATGCTTTCACGAGCATACACCGTAGTCTGCTAAGCCAACCAAATCCGTCCGTTCGCATGCCAGAAGTCAGCCAGCGATCGCCTAGCCATAGCGAGCGCCAAGTCGTTTGCCAGCCGTTGGGGTTTTGTACCAAGCCATTCCGAGCATACCAAATACGGCTCAGGGGAGCCTCACAGGTTCCGAGCATCCGATTTCCGCCCAAAAGCCGCCCACTCAGTCCATCGTTCATCCCGCCATCCATCAGCATCATCGCCACTGTTCCTGCCGCAGGCCTGCAAAGCACGTCGTGAGTAACCACGTGACACACTTTACACACTACACTTCACACGACACAAAACTTATGAACACACAATAAATACACTTTAAAATCTTGAAAATCATTGTATTCCGTTTCTTTCTACATCACATCCGAGTCTGGGGTAACGGTAGTAGGTTCAAAGCCGACCTTGAGGTCCTTCGCGACACTCCAGATCGAGCTAGCCAGTCGAGAAGAAGGTCATGTGTACCCATCCTCACTGATCCCCAGAGGAACGACCAGGGATCCGAGGGCTTAGACCCCGTCCCCTCTGGACGTGTGGTAACATGTTCATTGGCTTTAACAAAACGCAGATGAAAAATTCAAACTTTCCAGACGGTAACATTTGAAATAATTCGCTGGAAATTTGTTTCTTATTTGCAACTTTTTTCAAGAAGTGTGTACACCTCTTTCACAGAGATTGACCGAGATAGAGAATGCTTTTCATTTATTCCAGATTTAGCGTGTGACATTAAAGTCAATGAAATTGATTACAATAATGTTAACGGAGGCTTGAAAAACTTGATGCTTCTAATTGAACAGGGTCTGATGAACTTTTCCCATGTTTCCTGAAAAATTTGACGACCGAATTGACCGAACCTCTCCTGATTCTTTTAAATATGCCGTGAAGTAATGGAAAAGTATAAATCATTTTTTATTAAAATTTTCAAATCAGAAAAAAAATCAGCTGTACGAAATTCTCGAGGAATAGCTATTTTGTCTTGCATCCCCAAATTCTTGAAATTAATAAGTAAAACAATTTATAACGAGCAAACATCATGCTTACTTCAAAGGACGCCATACTGCATCAAATCTTCTAGAATTCGTAACAACCGTTATCGATTCCATGAGAAAAGGTGTTCATGTTGAGATTATTTATCCATCTAATCTTCTCACCTGGTTACAATCATACTTAATCGATCGTACATAAATTGTTTGTTTTCGCATCGAAATATCCAAATCGGTAGTTGAAACCTCAGGTATGCCTCAGAGGTCTCATTTAGGACCTCTCCTTTTCATACTGTAAATGATATTTCCTTTATTCTAAATCGGATTGAATAGCTAAAATATGCCGATATTTTTAAACTTTTTCTGAAAATAAAAACAACCAAAAATGTTGAAACACTTCAAAACGAAATCAATGCTTTCTTTAAATGGTACAACAAAACTCTACTTTAATTGAATGTTATAAAAAGGCAACCCTATAAAGAAACATAAAACAAAATACGGCAGTCAACCAGTAAAAAAATGGAAAATTTTAAGAGATCTCGACGTATATTTAAAACTCACGTTTGTAGAACATCATAACAATCTGCATCCTAGGGTTTGTTAATCGATTCAACAAACACTTTCAAGCTCCATTCACCAAAAAGACTCTTTATATGTCTTATGATTGTTTGATATTCGAGTATTGCAGCATCATTAAGAGTCCGTATTCAAATATTCACGAGTAACGTCTCGAATCTGTTCAAAAACAATTTTTGTTACACATTATTCTACACTAGCTGTCCCGGTGTGCTTTGCTGTACTTTCCAAAAATTTATAAAATTTTAGGAAATTATTTAAATTTGTTTTTTAAGCATCATTTTGAATTTATTTACAACATAATTCTGAAGTAAACGTTTTTAATAAAAGCTGAAAAAGGAGTATCGAATCGCACCATGAATATGATTTAATCTAATTTTCTGAATCTTGACCTTAAAATAAGTTCTAAAGATCTGCAATTTTTGCTCTGATTTAATAAACTTCACATTGATTCTTAATTTATTCCAAATTTAATGTTTTACTGATTTGGAATCATTACTCCTCCCCCCTTCCTTTGTGGGAATCGCTCACGAACTATTATAGACACATCTTTAGTATCTAAATAACGTTACATTTTGTTCCCTTTTTCTAAAAGTAAGAGAGATTAAAGTGAGGGTATAAAATTATACGTACAAAAATAACCTCTCTCATTTTCTATGGTCTGCATTGATTAATAAGTACTCTATTTATGCCAAAAATAGTATGGCAGCCACCTTTCTCCTTCTTATCTGCAACTGCTGGAAAGATCCCATTTTTCGCAATAAAAAATTCTATCAGATTTGATTCCATTGGTTGATATGTTCTTAAGTAATACAACCCCCTGGAAGAAGAGTGATGTTTCTAATAATCATAGACCCATTTCCTGTACCTTATAGATCTCCCATGACAAAATTGGTTCCATATGTTAGATTAACTCTTGGTTTATGCAAGACAATTAGATGGGAGCTTTCCTCTTCCCTAACTTTATCCCCAATTAAATTCCCTATCTCCTTTTAATCACCCCACTGGAAGGAGGCAGTAGTACTACATATTCGTAGAAATATTATTCATACTCAAGTACCCTACCAAGTTTAATTTGGTTCCACTCGCTGGATAAGTTCTCTAGTAATGTTCAAAAATTGTATGTATATTGTATATTCTTCGCTCAAATTTTACCATCGAAAAACAGAAGGTTCTCAGAATATCATAATAACATTACTCGTATTCATATTCCTCCCCATACTAAACTTCGTTCAATTTGCTTGGTTAGTTTTCCAGTTATGCTGAAAATCCCAATGAAGCCCTTTGCTTTATATTTCCCCTCTGAAAGAAGCAAGGGGCATAAGATATTCATAGAATCATCATACCTTTTCAAGCCAAATTTGGTCAGATTTGCTTGAATAGTTTCCAAGTTATGAAATTTAAAAGATATCGAAGCCCTCCTTATTTTTTCCTGTATCCTCACTGGAAGAAGGGGGAGGGGGTCTGACAAAGTCATAGCACCAATTCTCTTACCCAAATACCCTCCCATACCAAATTTGGTTCCATTATCTTCATTAGTTCTGGAGTTACGTAAAAATAGTAAGAGAGCCCCCTCCCCCCTTCCTATCTCCCCATTGGAAAGAATAAGTGGTAACTAATATTCATAGAAACATTTCTGTTACCAAAATACCATCTCATGCCAAAATTGGTTTAATTTGGTTGATCAGTTTTCGAGCTATGCAAACATTTATCTTTTCTTTGAGAGACCCCTTCCCCCCCCCCCCCCCCTTCCAGTGAGAGAGAGGAATCTCAAACCATATTATAAACCTTCCCTGGCCACAAAAGTTCAGTAGTTTCGGAGTCTATGGGGAAGAGACAGACAGACAAACATGTTTAAATTTATTTTTTCATATATACATACTATTTGACCCGGTAGACTTCGTTTTACTTTTTTCTTAGTAAATCGTTGAAAAATGTTTCACATCATCTTGAACTTCTCCGTGCTCGTGAAATAAAACTATTCGCATTGTGTCCGTTTTAAAAATAATTTTGTATGGTAGCCTTCTATAAAAAGTGATATTCTTGAGGCTATTATACAAACAATCTCTATCCAAAAATACCCTGGATACCAAATTTAACTTCATTCCAACTGTCCATTTTTACGTGATGGCGTTCCAAAGAAAACGCTCCCATTTTTGTATATTAGATAGATTAAACTTTATGACAAAGACTATGCAAAACATTGACCTTCTAATCAAATGATGTACAAATACAATTATCAAAGTGAAGTTGTAAACGAAACAATGAACAAAACACAATTAAAGAAGGCATTTAAAAAAAACTTCATACAACAACAAAACAATAGCTTACATTAGATTTAAGAAGTTTTAAGTATTGTTGTCAACAAAGTTTTTTTCATCGATTTTGAAATTTGCAAAGGAAAATAAGAAGAAATAATGCTTAAGTAGCTTAAATTGGTCCATTCAGCCATACTGAGATTCTTTATTGAATTTTCATTCCAATTTCTACTTTAGATTAGAAATTCAAATTGAAAATTTTCTAACTGAAATTTTCTACTATTAATTTTGATGTTCATTTATTTTAAAATTAGTCTTACTCAAGTTAATATCCGGAATTCAAATGGTTTTCAATGCAAGAGATCCACTTTATTGACATTTTCAAGTCTTGCGTTGTTTTTTAAGTGTCATGGTTTTCTAAATTTTGGGAACCTGAGATCTTTGTTGAAACTCCTAAACTCATTTGATTTTTTTATGATGACCGATTATTTGTTTTGAACATCTTATCTACAATATGATTGCACATTTAGAATATTTATATGACAATTTTTTCTGTTTAAAATATTTATTGGGAATTTGAAATTGTCATACGCATCATATAAGAAATTATTTCAAATGGGCCCTTTATTAACAAGTTGTAGAAACTGTTAACTAGGAAGAACACGTTGTGCATTTCCGCTTGATTTTGTTCTTTTCCTACATGCCCCGTTCATTTTTAGCACATTCGATTTTGGCAATAACGAACGCTTTTTAAAAACAACATTACCTTTTAGCTTTCGTTATAACAGGATCGATTTAATTTTGAAAACACCATAAATACGTTTTTATGTTTTAAAATTGTGACAAAATGCAACAAAATAAAAACCAAAGATTCTTAAAAAATGTATAAAGCACTCAAAAATGACAAAAAGTTGAAAAATTCAAAAAGTTAAAAAAACAAATTCAAGCAAAAGACTGAATATGACAAAAAACAACAAAAAATGATGAAGAATGACAAAAACAGCAAATATGGCAAAAAATAACAAAAATTATAAACAAAACAAGAAAAGTGCTAAATGCATAAAAAACAACATGAAAAATTAAAAAAAAATACTACAAATCTAGAGTTTGTTTTGATTAGGTCGTAAAAACCACTTGGAATGTTCTGAGAAAATCGATGTTGAAGTTCTGAAGCAGCTTTTAATTCTTATTTCATAATTGCTGGTCGAATTCGACTGCAAATGCTAAATTTAATATCAAACTGAACGCAGAACCTGATGATGTACTTGAAATTCGCATTTATTCTGTTCTTATTAATAAAGATGTACTCACGACATATTGAATTTCTCTTTTGGCGCAAAGGTCCTTTTGATCAATCGAAAATTTTGGTAGCAAAAACTAATTTGATTGACCAAAATCTTCACTAATCATTTGGAGTGGATTGAAGAAAGGTTTTGGATGTTAATCCCATCCAGTTTAGTATACGGAAATCATTGATCGATGGCATTTGTAAGTATCGCTTGTGGGGCTGGCCTTTGGAAGTCCACCGGGATATTTCTGACCACTACCATTAGCGCTACTGGCCGCTCGAGAAGTGTGAAAAAGCATACATCACTTTAGATAATTTTGTTTGCCTCTGTAATGAAGAAAACAATACCGACTATTCATACAGTGAAAAGTGAAGCTTATGGTACTCATCTAACTCAACTTTGGAGCCATTTTTTTTCTTTTAGGACAAAAATGATCACTCCTGGACACAGTTTCTTTTATATTTACTCGATTTTTAATCACTTAGATCACTTGGTAAAGAACTTGTCCACGACGAAGCATAACGTCGTAAAAACCAACCTGTCGAATTGTTTTAAGCGACCTTTTACATCACGGCAAATACACGGCAACGCAAAATGACGCAAAAACCAAATTGCACTCAAAAATGTTAAAGTCAATATATGTACGTCCTAAATTCAAATCATTGTTTAAAAGTTATTTAATGATAAATTGAAACCAATTTTTTACCAAAGATAAAATACATGTTTATCAATCGTTTGCAGCAAATAACTCTATTTTGTTTATATTGGATCATACGACCTAATCAAAAGAAACTCTAGAAATGGTCGGAAATTGGCTTAAAATAACGTCTTTGATAATAAATATAGTTATTTTGAAAAAAAAATAACTGAAAAACAAAATGAGAAATAAAAACGTTCAATTTTGGCAACATTTGATTTTGGCAACAAAAAAAGTTAGGGAGTGTTGCCAAAATCGAACGGGGTCTGTATTTTGCTCTTTACTTTCATCCGTTAATATTTTTGTTTTTACACATTTTTGGAATATCCGCAAATTTGGGCCCATCGCATAACAAAACGAGCAGTGGTGTCCACACACACTTTAAAATTAAAGCTTATAGAAGCAACAGTTTTTTTAAAAAGTATTTTTTTTTCTGATTTTTTTTTAAACTGGCTTATATTGTTTTCAAAAAAGGGGGAAATTGAAGTTTTTCAGAAGAAGTTTTTTTTAGAAAAGATAAGTCACTTGTCCGAGACTTATCTAATCAAAGTTTATTAAAGTGGGCACATCTCTCCCCGGAACGTGGGATTGCCTTCACCGGGCCCGTATGAAGATACCTTGTGGTAGTAGAATGGACTTCACATGACACCACCAATATTTTTGTTTAATAACAAATGATTTTATTCGAATATGTCTCTAGAGACTTAAACGCGCGCTTCAGAATTTTGAGCGACGAACCCTAGTTTGGCAACTCTGTCCCGTGCGATGAACCAAGTTTTCCGCACAATTTCTCACTCTCACCTGAGCACAGCGCATCTTCCCAGAGCGCCCTTTCGGCAGTTTCTTTCACAACACGATTCTCGTCGAGCTCTATGGGTTCCAACCAAATGAACCACCTCTCAGCTGTGAGCACACATACAGAACCCACAACACAACCACACCGTCAAGCCGGAGTCGGAGGCCCTCCTCGCTGATTAACCCACCCGGGCACGAAATCGGCTGATCATGTTTTGGACCCAGCCAGCCAGCAAGTCAGTGGGCCTGACCGCCGACGTTGCTCAGTCAGTTCCCGTCTAACGTCTTCAGTGTCAAGGTCTTCTCTTCTGGCGCTGCTCGTTTGGTTGGGAGGATCTGCAGGTCTCTGTGCAGCTCTCAGTTGGTGTGTTTTTTTTCACTGTTTAATATTTTTGATCTGTTGGGCTCTGTTGCTTCTCAGTGTTTTGCTATCCGTTGTTCGTCGTTCGGCTGAACGTTATTAGTCTTTGGACTATTCGGAAACGGGAAGTTTGACCGAATTTGAACCCTGGTCGATTGGATTGTTCCGGTGTAGTGTGTTCGATTCGAGTGGTTCCTGGTGTAACGAATTCGAATTAATGCAGCTGAAGTGCTTTGGTCTGTAAAGTTTAGGTCAGTGTGACCTCGTTCCTACTTTGTGGTGGAAGGAACATTGTTCGGGAAGAAGATTTTATGCGACTGGAGTCATAAATTAGTTACAGTGTGCAATCCTGGATTTGTGGAAGTGGAGTTTTTCCAACGTCCTGTGTTTTGGCTTAGTTGGGAGTTCCAATTGGAAGTGAGTTGCTTTTTCTTTTATCCCTTTCTGTAGAAGCTTATTTAATCTTACAGGATCGAAATAAATTGTGCAATTTGTCAATTTTAAGAAGTGCATCCATTCTATGATTTATAAAACTGAAAGCTTTCATCTTCGAGGGAAGAAACATCTGAAAGTGTGGCAGTTTGAAACCGTCGAAAAGGAAAAAAAAGAGTTTTCAGAAACAGGGCAGGTATCAGTTGGGTCGGACAACGGGAAAGATGCAAAACAACTTTCAAGTGGAAAGAAATAACTGTGAACTAAATTAAGAAACCACGTTCGGCCTCGGCCTCGGACTTGATCGGCGGTCGGACCAGATTCCGGAGAAGGGGGACAAACCGATCGAGTTGTTCGAGGTGAACCGCCATCCATTCGCAGGTCCCAACATCAGTGGCAGTGAATTTCCAGTCAGTGTGTCCATTCAAGAGACCCCGGGAAAGACCAGCCAGAGAAAGAGAGCGAAGATGTACCAATATGTGTGGTTTGGATTGTGTGTTAGTTGTGGAGAAAACTCCTTCACAGAACTCCGGGGTACGAAACGGGAAACATAAAAATCATGATCGCTCAGCAATTCGACCCAATCGCTGAGAAATCGCATAAATGACGACGGCGAAGCAACAAGTAAAAGAGGACCAAAACCAAGAAGAAAGCCCAAGAAAGAAAAAAAAACTTTTGCACACCCAGTCGATGGGTGACTGGCGAACGGAGAAAACGCGTCGTCGTCTTCGTCATTGAGATGAACTCGCGCGGGTTCAACTTTCTTTCTCCCTGGAGTGGTGTGGTTTTATGAAGAGATTTTTTTCTGCAGTCCATTTGTTTCGGGTTCAGTGAAGAAATTCTTCCGTTGGCCTGTTTTTATTCCCGAGGGAGTAACAGGATTTTCGTTTAAAGGGAAAGGTGACCCTGCCTGGACCCGCTTCGGAAATTCCTATTGAGCAATTTTGATCCCACTAATTAGAGACTTACTTACAAGCGGACCAATTTTTCCGCCGACAAGGTTGCGGTTTCGGGTGAAAGAAGTTGAAAAGTATTTAGGAATGCTCTTGGTCATTGCCGTTGAACTGATGCAGAAGATTTGTTAAAAAACTGTTAAAAACATTTTTAAACAATCCCTTTTCTGCAGGGGTTTACCACTTTGCGGAGCTTTTTTTAACGCAACAATAAAAAAAATTATAAAATCTTTCGTATCTTTAGAATCCGAAAACAAAAGATTTTTTGGCAATTGTTTTAAAACTTTTAATGCAGAAACTAGAGAAAGTTTGAAGATTGTAACCTCTATTTTGGGTTGAGGTCTGCATGACCGAAGAACGATATCTCATGAATAATTTGAACTTTATAGGGTAAGTATTCCCTTTTGCGCCAATCGGGCTAAGACGGCGTACACAAGAGTGTTTTACTCCAAAACCTGGACAAACAATATTTAAAGAAATCTGAAATTTTCAGATATTTCAGTTGTTTGATAGTTGTTGCATTTTAGTATTTTCGGATTTTAACTACCGGTTTTGTGTAAGGTTGTCAAATCGCCTGGTTTTATTCGGGTTTGCCCGGATATTTGATACAAAATTTGGGTAAAGTCCGGTCCTACCCGGTTGCCCAAATTTCATTCAAAAAGCCCGGATTTAATTACTTTATTGGCCATATCGCACAAAAAAAAAAACAAATCCTGATGTTGAAATTTTCAATCATGTGTCTTAAACGAATTTTTTCGAGCAAGTTTTATAGAAATAATAAAGAAACGATTTGCGAAAACCTGGAATACGATTTAAAATCTGATGATTAGTTTTAATTATTTTTTTTTTCAAGTTTTTTGTAACTAGATTTTTGTTGAGTAATTAATTGATTTTGACCAAATTTGCCCGGATAATTGCCGGATTTTTGATCGACAAATTTTAAATCAACTGTTCGGGTTTTGCCATGTTTTCAGATAAAATAACCCAAATTGGTCCAGCCCGGAGACGTGCTTGAAAAATTCTGACAACCCTAGATTAGTATTTCCGTGCTGGCGGAAATATAGATGTACAGGAATTATTATTTTATTATTTCAAACTTTGGCGCAAACTTTCTTTTAGAAAATCTTTAGTTTTAATGAGGTCAATGAATTGAGGGTGAAATTGCGACGATTCATTGGCAAACTCTTATATAAGAGAAGCTTACCAAAATAGAAGAATATTATCGAAAAAAGCTTCTTTTTTTCTAATACATGTTTAAGTTTATCTTCCGGGCTCCAGCGGGCAAAATTTCTCTTATCACACAAGTGCTTATTTATAACTTCCTTAAACAATTCCAACAGAAAAATCTTGTGCATACTTCTCGTGCAGTTGCATTCTTAAATTAAAATTTCAAGTAAATTTCGTTCTAAATTTTTTTTTAAGAAAGCGAGCATATTACGCATTTACGTAGTGTTATACGAACGTTTGTTAATGGGTTTGGATTGTGTATTGAAAAATGTTAATTTTGATCATTTCTGATAGTTGATTGATTTTTTTGCATCGCATTTACTTCAAAACAAACTATTTATAAGGTTGCAGCGAATGACTCGTAACTGCCAAAAATACTGGGATATACAAATTTGGTTTTGAATGAATTGTAGATGATTAAAAACGACGTTAATAACCATTTTAAAAAGAGGGTTTTGACCAGCTTTTCGCATTAAACTTCTTTCTGTGGCGCCTTGAACTGATAAGATAAATAAACATTTAAATCAATCAATTTTAAAGCACTCCCAATCAGAAGAGCATATCATAATAATAACTGAGGCAAATCTCAACCAAGGTTGCTGAAATCACAGAAAAATTAACAATTTCACGGAATTTTTAGCATATTTTCATCACAGAACTTGTGTCACAGAACACAGAGTTTATAGGAAAATTCAAAGATTTTACATATTTTTTTTTATTTTGCACGTGTTTAAAATTTAAGTTTTTGATGTCTTTATAATATTCAGATTTATTTATTAAGATTGGAAAAATAGTATATGATAAGTAAGGTATGTATATTGATTTTGATGAAGTAAAAAGTTTTAAAGACCCAATTTTTCATGAATTTTCAATGAAATTTTCAGGTTCAAACATCGCAGAGAACCATCACAGAATTTTTCGGTAAAATAACAAGAATAAAAGCTTTTTATTCGCCAAACCATAGAGTTTTTTTTTTCGGCAACCTTGATCTCAACGAGATATTTATATCTGTTTCAGTTACAGTTGTGCACTTAAAGTTTTCGACTACAAGCTTCTTAAATCTGGGTTATATCTTATTTCGATTGACATTCTTGAATAGGATTGAATTCATTTGCAACAATTGAGAATTTGTTTCAAATTGTGCATTCAATTTTCCATGAAACACGAACATCAAAATCAACTGCCCAAACCGCACTTTTATTAGTTTCACTCAAAAGATGCATAAAATGGAATTTTATATTGGGAAACCTATAATGGAACATGAAGCAAATAAAGTGGGTTTTTGAAATTCCACTTAAATTTTTTCTCGAATTATTTATATCTTGATGAGTTAATATTATGCAAGGTTTTTTTCTGCTCAATATCAATCTTTGCTATCTGAATGAGATATAATCTTGATATGAGCTGAGCATATCAAAACCTGATTTTATTTAGCTATGATCGTATAGATTTTTTTATATAATTTGAAATATTTTAACATCCTATGAGTACTGAATAAAAACACATTTTGAAGGGAAAAAAAAGTATCAAAATATCTCATCTTGAAATAACTTTGTATTTTCCTCCTGATCGAGACACGATTTCACGATTATGCATGACACCAGAAAATATGTGAATACAAGTATAAAAAATCTCAAATTCATATTAGTACTTGTCAAGCATTTCATCATAAAATGTCACGCGTACAGTTGAGTTTCTCTTAACTGAAATGTTTAAGGTTGATTTATCTAATTTAGCTAAACTAAACATATTTAAAAATTGAATAAAAGCTGCTCAGTTCAGTTGGATCACCAGAGATCATTTTGCTTTATGGTAATCCTTGCATTCAAATAATTTCAAGAATCTGGTTTTTTCTCTGGCTGACTTAATAAATTAGCGCATATAATAACCACTAGCCGTTTTCAGTTTCTTTATTTTCCAATGAGATTTTTATAAAGACGTAAAATTGCCAAAAACTCAATAAAAAAATCCTTAAACATAATTTTAAACTTTTAAAGCATCGATGGTTATTCAAAAGTTACAATAATTGTCCACTTCTAATTGGATCGCAAAAAAATATCGTATCACTTTTTAATTTTTTTGTAAATTTGAAAATTTTTGGTTTTAAAATTTGGGGTTTTTTGGCCTCAGTTTTTCATCAAACAACTTTTAATATAAAATACTTTATGTTTAAAAAAATACAAATGATTTTCACATAGAAATGATCAATTGACAAACTGGAATAAAATCAATCGAATTATTACAATGCTTGATTCCCAAAAACCCAATCCAATTTACACGAAGATTATGTACTTAACCTACAACCAACTCAATTATTTTTCCAGCTTACCCAAGTTACAATTATATTTCTAAAATAACCATTAAAATGCTTATAAAAATAAAAAGGCTCACCTACAGATACAAAATTTTCCAGACAAAATTCAAAAAACTTTATGAAACCGTAAGAATGTGTAATGGCATTACCAAGAACTGATGAAAGACAACAAAATCTCGTGACAGGAAAATAACCATGATTGAATCAATTGAATCCAATAGCGAGTTTAAAAATATATTTATTATATCAAATAGTTGTGAATCAAATAAAAACTAAGCTTAACAGAAAAATCAAAATATTCACGAATCATAAAAGTTTACCAAAGTTCTTGATGTTCTGAACGCATAAAAATGTTGAGCTTTCAAATCTACCGATCAAATTTTTCAAAACTTGAGATAAAAATGCGCCCCATAAAACATCCGTCGAAATATGAGAATATTTATGAATAAATTTGAATCATCGAAACCTTTCGTTTTGTAAGAAGGAAGTTTTCTTTGTCTCTTACGTTTATGTTTAATATAATATTAGTTTTCTTTTATATATGTTAACAAATAGCCATAAAAGTAAGAAAATTTCACCAAAAACAAAAACTATGATTATGTCAATTATCTTACCCATGTTTTGATTCAAAGCCCTTAAGAAATGTGATTCCAATCTATTTCACATATTTCAATCTTACGTAAATTTTTCTGAACTGAAAATTGTAAACAGTTAAATATCGTTTAACTTTCCTCATTTTTTTTCTTGAGAAAAACCTGGCGGAGTAATAACGACCTTCTAAATAATCTAGTTTGATTGAATCAAACTTATTTCTTTTTAAGGGATTTTTAAAGGGTATAATTACAGTAAATTTGCAACATATTAAAGAAATAATGATAATTTTTGGAAAGCATCTTGGGTTTCATAAGAAAGTGTGAAATTGGTTTTGTGGAGCTCTTGAAATCTCATATAAAAGTTCAAGAGAAATTAATTTGAGAATTTAATGAAAAGTTCATAGAGGTTTTCAACTATCTTGAAGACTTTTTTTAAAAAAGTTCTTACCTGGGCCATAGGAAGAACCGGCTAATAGGGGAGGTTTTGCTGATTTTTCCCTTTAACTTTTTTTTTTGATCAATGTATACAAAAAGAATAGGAAAAAAATTTAAGTACTATCTAATTATTCAGGTTGAACCCAAGCAACCATAGTTCGGATATTACTTAAGGAACAAACTCATTAGTTCACATAAAGCTGCACAAAGTCATGCAAGTCTTTTTTTACAGCTCAATTGTTCGTAAAAAATCTTTGTTGTACTCTTTTGTAAACTTAAAAGTTTTTGATTAGTTCCAACGGGCGTTCAAAAGATTTTTCACAGTATAGGAAATTTGAAGTAGATTTGAAGGCTTAAATATACTTGTTTCGAACATCAACTTGTGTTTGCATAAATAAACACATCGTTACTTGGGAATCGATAATGTGAAGTACACATTTAGTTCCGGAAGAACTTTTTAACAACTTGAAAGTGGGAATTAAGTAGAAACAAAGAACCTGAAAGTCGTTTTAAAGATAATCATCACATCAACTAAAATCGTTGCCTACTCATGATGTTCATATAGAGCAGCAAATATGGAGCTCGACTATCAAGCGGTGAGCTCGGGTTCGAGGCTTGGTAAGAACATGTTATTTAAATGTGAGTTAGTTACAAAAATGGTTGATAAATTTGAATCAAATTAGTGAACTTGAGAAGGCATTGAAGGAGCGAAAGAGTATTTTTATCGATTTTTGTGCTTTTTGAAGCTGATTAGAAGTTGTTTAGCAATTTATGCAAACTTTTTGTCAACTTTAAAGTTCGTTTAGCTACTTAAAAATTGAGCTGGAAAGAAGTGGTATAAGCAAACTTGATTAAGCTGATCAAACCTGATAGAGGAATTTCAATCTTGATTATAAAACATATATTCGAGCTGAACCTGAATGCGAGTTTTATATTGATATTTCGAGTCTTAATTCTGCATTTTGGGCTTTAATATAAAATCTGAATCGAAATTTCAGATAAGAATTGCTTTGATCTTAAAACCAAATAGCAAAATTTTATCAAAACCCTCAATCAGAAATCTCTTACTTGGTTCTGAATTTTGGGTTTCAATAATTTTTGTTTTTCAATTACCTATTCATCGTAATTGAACTTGTGAATTTAAACAAAATTTCCGAATTATAAAATTGCTTCAGATTCCATTCTGGACTCATTTAAATTTTTTATGGTTTAATTCTGCATATGAATTGAGGATAAAAATTTCATGTCCAGATCTTAAAAATAGTTTAAATTTTATGTAGAGTGAGTGCTCCTACTTTGGACCTAGAGCCTACTTTAGTCCTAAAATGCCGTAAATTGTAAATAATTCAAGCAAGCATAGAATAAAGATTCTGCTATGCACACAATGAACTCTTTTTCTTCCTGAATCCAACCATTCCGCTTTTCGCCATTAAAAGTCTTTCTGAAATTTTTTTAACGTTTTTAAAAATGTACCTCCTTATCAGCGGTGAATCAGATAGCTCAATTAGTGGGACGCGTTTTGTGAAATGAGAGTGAATAAGGAAAAATCATGTTTTTTAACTGTCCAAGCCAAATTTAAAGGGAAATTGCTTTCACTGTAAAGAATATTAACCATGCTACCAATTTTTCCTAAAATGAAAGAAAATCAAAAGGAAACTTTCAAAAAGGTCCAACTTTTGGAGAGTTTTGACTTTGATGTTCCATTTTAAGACCTAGCATCACGATAACTTTGTTTCAATGCCAAACAAATTAACAAAGGTGCGAATTTTAAATTGGGGCATAATTCAAAACTAATTTTGAACATTCCTAGCATTTACATTACAAGAAAGTAAGCACAAAAAATTAGCTTTTTTTCTGCTGATAGAGTTGACTTAGAGTGAAAGTGTTTAAAATATTCATAATAGAAATTTGAGTGATATTTATTGGTGAAAAGCTGTAATATTTGTTTACGATAATATTTTAATAAACTTTACATTTTTCATGAATTTGTTCATTAATTTTTGAAAAATCATACTTTTCAAGGAAATTTAGTTATGGGTCCAATGCAAGGCACCAGTACAGTACCAAAATAGGAACAGTTTGTTCAAAGATGGAAAGTTTGGTCATCCATATCTTTGCAAATCTTTCAATAACGGCGAAACCTATGTTGAAAACTCTCATTGAAACTTGCAGATAAGATCATGAACTACGGATAAATTTCTTGAATTAAATAAACCTCAGGTCCGTTTATTAGAAAAACATGACTATTTAGAAGCCACCGCCTAATTGGTCCAAAGAAGGGCAACTAATCCAGTTTTCTGTTCAGATTCCGAAATGATGAGTTCTAACTATGAAAAATCTATCCTAATTTATGTTTTGAAATGCGAAACCAAAATTCAAATCAGGATTCTATCCCAATGATGATCCAAACTGAAAATGAAGAATAATAAATTGGATACTTAAAGAAATTTTCTCGCAAACACCCGGGTCGAATAAATCCGATATATTTTATGTTAAAGCCTTGCATTAACCGGGCATATTGTTTCAAAATTTTCTCCAGAATCCGACAAATATTCATGCAAGTTTCGGATTTTTCCCATTAAAACAAAGAAAAGAAAAGCTCGAAAAATTGATTTTTTAAACGAAACAAATCAGCCGATTTAGAATCATAATTAAGGCTCCAAAAAATTCGATCTTGTTGACTCTGACATAATTTATTCAAACATTTTTGTTGGCGCAGAATACATGATTCTAAGGACTCAATTTAATTTTTTGTTTAATATTGTAAGTAAAATGAAAAATTCTGCAAAAAAAACTGAGTAATCTTTCAAGCTTATTCTGCCTTTTTGGGGTCTGTTAGACTTTTTAAAGTCTTTCTTTTGGAATTAACTTTTCGGAACTGAATTACTATCAAAAAGTGAGATTTTTTTAAACTATAACATTAAACTTTTTTACATATTGTATTATTTGGGACTTGGGATGAAAATTCGAGGTTTTGGACTAATTTCAGAATCGAGGTTGTAATTTTTGACTAACTTTTGGTTGTCCTCCAACATTTGATTAAGAATTTAAAATTTTAGGTTTAGCAATAATATATTGCTTTGTATTTTTAACCCTAAGGAGGGTGGGAGAGTTAAACCCCCAAAACCTCCGCCATTCCTACGGCCATGGTTAAATACGCAGTAAAACAACGGAGACTTGATTAACCTTTTATAAAAACGCCGTCATTTGTTTATTTCAGCTTATTTGAGTTTAAATCGTTACTTGAGTCACTCTTTGCAAAGAATATTTAAAAATAATAATTTTCTAACTGTCCATACTGCTTACTGTTTGAGAAGCACAAGAACCCAGCTAAGATTCAAAACAGTATAGTAAATCTACTATCTCCTTATATAGGCATTCAAAAAAGGATTCTTTTTCATTGATAACTTTGTTGAAAATTTAATGTGTTGAGTTTTTTATCAATCGAATACGAAATATGTAAGCACTTCTAATTTCTGAAAATTTAATTTTTTTTTTGACTTAGTATTGGCTTGTGTGTATAAATCATTATCCTAAAACTGGAATGGTGAAGTACAAACTAAAGGCAATGATTGAATATTGGTTCAGATTTTCATTAGTTCATTATCAAAAAACCTAGTTCCGATGCTAGAATCCACATTTCCCATCGTGACGATGGCCTCGCGCCAAGTTTGTCCATTTTGAAAGGGACCATGAAAATTGAAAATTGTTACAAACAGTAGGCAGTAAGATTGGGAGATTTTTTCTGGAAATCAAAGTCGTTCCCATCCGCCAGTCACCGGTGTTGGTTGATGGATGGTTTTGTTTCCCCATCCCAAAGGGAAAGGGGGGATGACACGGTTGGCAGAATATTTAGAAAGGTGTGACTTGTCGAAGGCGGCTGATTTTTGTCAATGCATTACTCTGTCATGTTTCGGAAGTTTTCTTTCTCCTAGATTTTTTTTACTCTTTGGCCATTGTCGGCCTCGGGCATTTACGCGTCGATTTTATAGATGTGTGTGTTCGAGTAGCGGTCAGCAATTTTTGACGCTTACTCGAGAAAACTTTCATTGTTTGTTTCCTCATTGACTCCCTCTTTCTCCCAATTTATTTACTTTCAAAACAATGTCTTGGTGATTTCACACAGAAGCCATTATCAGATTTTATCGATGATCTTCCACAACGTTGTCAACAATAGGTCGTTTAAGGTTGATTTAGTGGAATTTCGGTTACTGAGCGTAAATTTCTAGAGGCGAGTGAAACATCGAATGTCAAGTAATTTCAATGAATCACTTTTATTTCCAATAAAAAAAATGAAGGTTTTGGATTAAAAATGTTTGATAGAAAGTTTGATGTATTTCATGAAGGAAAAAACTCAAAAGTGGTATGATCAAAAACGTATATGGTAGACTTCTTACTTATTAAATAAAAGTCGCGATAATTGGTTTCTAATTTGAAATCATCTTTTCTATACAATGTAAACATTTATTCCATCGATTTTTAAACTCAGCATAAACTTTTGGAAGTCGAAACAAAGAAGAATAAGAACTTTCATAACAGTTATTAATAACATGAGAGTGTCGCCTTTACCCATAGGGAAAGCATTCAGAATATGATCTAACTGTACAGTCCGGTTGATTTCTGCTCTGTCTCTCTGTGGCTGGTGTTGTCAGAGTGTCCCCTGCAGTTGTTCCAACAACATACATAAATTGCCGCAGGTTCTGCTGTGTTCTTTTAATGAGTTCTGATGAACACAAATAGTATGGCCGAAGGAATGGAATGGTTCCATCAACAACATCATCATCATCATCGGACGAGGACGGGCGACAGGTACCTTTTACCAAACGACTTTATGACGTGGTTTTGTGTATGATTTAATTTGCCACTTTACTTACCCTCAGCTACATGGGTTATGCAATTTCGTTCTCGGAAGGTTGTTAAGTTTAATTATGGCGATCGCCGAATGTTGTTTGGTGACAAAATAACTGGGTCAACAGAAAAAACGAGCAAGTTGCAGTTCAAACTACTTTCTCAACACCGCGCGGTCACACATTGAACTAAGGGTTGAAATTAGGAACCAAAACTCGTTGAATGGTTTAAAAAAAAAAATCTCCATTTCTGAAAATATGCCATATTATAGAAGAGATTGTTCTCTATCTAACGCACTATTCACAAAAAAATCGATCAGGGGTCTAGAAAAGGATTGTACGATCTTCTGGAAAATATCAATTCCTGAAATCAATGCACCTGAATGATTTCAGGATCTATCCATTCGAAAAATTGAAGCAAAAGGGTTGATCTCTGGGGAATCAATCTTTTAAATTTTTGTTAACTTTGGATGCTGCCTGAGGGCCATAAAAACAGCCACAGGTCAAAGGTTAACGTAAGACTCAAGTTCAATTCTTCAAGCATTCAAAATTTTCAAGTATAACTTTTACTTAGCGTAGAGGCAGTCTTGAAGTATTTATTAGAGGAATGTAATAATTTTTATAATGTATTTATTAAATTAATGCTTAGTTTTTCGAGAAATATTTTTTATTGAAGTCTAATTAAAAAAGGTTTAAATGCTTGAAACTTTGTTCACTTAAAATCTCCGACTTTTACAATCATAAATGTTCATAAAGTATCATAAAGTTCCGGAATCTTATTTTTTCCTTATTTTTATTGACACTTGAATAGCAATATATTGAGGGATCATATGTTAAAATTACTATTGTTTCTCACCGTCTTCATCTAATGGTTCACCAAAAAATTTCAATCTTTTTGTATTTTCAATTCAAAATAACGAACTTCAACTAAAATATGTTCGATTTGTAAAAATCCCACCATCTGGAGGGTCAAAACAGCTTTCAGAGCCAAGGCTGGTAAATTTCAGTCAAACTTTTCTCCTGACCAACGTCTAGTAGTTAATATTATCGAAAGAATATCAAAGTCATCTACCAGTTGATTGACCAAGCTACAATGTCAGTCAGGCAGCGTGGTCAGTATTGAATGACGTTTTAGCACTCCACTCGCATCACACATACGATCGTCTTTCTATTTCATTTTCTGACTGTGTTGGGATGATTCATTTTACGTTATAAGTTGCACAACAGTTGAAAAAATGTAGTTGTTGACTGTACGAAGTGAAAAGTCATAGCAAATATGTTGTCGTTCATTCAACTTGGTCATGACATCGTAAGCTTATGTCGCTGACCAAAAATCAGTATCGCGAGACAAAGAAAAGCTAAGCAGTATCAAAGTCGGCTGATACTAGCTATCTGACACTGATAATTTGCAACTCTGTTCAGAGCATATTACTCTTATGAAAATTAGCAAATTCACTGGTTTTAGGAAAAAATGGTAGATATTTTGCCACATTTTGAAAATTTTACCATGTAAAGATGTTTGCAAGATCTTTGGACGCTGTATTTTTTACAACACTGTTTCTATTTCAGCCTTATGTGATAGAAATATTACTATTTTTGCATCACAACATGCGAAAATAGAACACGTGTTGTAAAAAAACTTGAAAGTCGCAGATCTTCAATTATTTTTCGTTAAACTTGATCGTGACATTGAAAGCTTATGTCGCTGACCAGAACTTAGTATCGCATGACAGACATTCTAACAGTATTATAACTCGATTGATATTGGCTGTCTGACTCTGACTATTTGCAACTATGATTCCCACACATATTTTGAAGAGCAAGGGTAGGATCTAAGTGATTTCAGAGCTGCTTGACTTTTTGAAAAAATGCATATACTTGCATCTCTATAAATATACATATTTTTTTTTCAAATAAATGTGTACACTTCAAATATTGCATAAATTTCGGCTTGAAAAACTGTAACCCAATTACCCATAGAAATTGAAATATTTACACCAGGGCTTGTTATAACCACCCCTGCATGCCCTTCCCTACACAAAAGATATTTTTCATGAAACATTGACACAAGCCATCTCAACTTACTATTTATATATTTATTTTAAATGACATCATAACTTTCAACATTTTGCACTCACTACAAGAGAGATACAGCTATTTAAAAAAAAAGAAAGGGGAATCAAGATTCCTTTTCAAAATAGGTTTTAATTTTACCAAATTTCATGTTTTTATCTCAAAATTTTCCATAATTATGTAAAACAGTATATTACACTAACTGATAAAATTTTATAAAAACCTGGTAACGTTTTCAACGATTTTGATACTTTCGGTGCCGCTAAAATACAATACGCTTGTTTCGGATTCTATCTGGACATAGGTTTAGACCAAGGCTGAGTAAGCTTCATTCTATAGAACTTTCGTTTACCTGAGCAATCGATAAAAGTTAAGGCTTTCTTCAAGAATATAATAGAAAAAAGCCTTTTTTCAAGAAAGGGTCTTCAACCTTAGTGGCATGGTAACTCCAATAATGAAAAACAATCTTCCCTATGGTGCTGGTATTAAAGTACTGCATGAAACTGAACCTAAAAACCTTCGGAATAAATACAAAAATATCACAATATCGAAAATAAAACAATTTGATCGATTTTTCCAAGTCTAAAAATCGAAACAAAAAATTTAAAACTTGAGTTCACTAGTCTAGAGCAACTTTAGATTTGTGAAAAATAAATACACAGAGAAATTTTTAAAATTTTCATTCATACTTTTTCCAAAAAACAAAAAAAAAACGTAAGAAGGCAGCGTTCAAATATAACGCGATTTCGATCATTTGAGAACTCCCTCTTGCCTTCATAACACATTCTCATCAAAACGTCCAGTTAAAATGCACAATCCGTAACAAGCTGAATTTACCGTAGGAAAAAGAAATAACTTAATTCCAAGAGGTACTTGCAAATAAGTGTTAACAAGCTTGCCAATTATTTTACATCAAGCTAATTTGTAATTTAAAATATGGAATATGATTTCGAATAATTTATCCTCATGACTTATCGGAGACAAAATTTTTTTTGAAACTTCATTTCCAATCTATTTGGAATCGTATCATTATTTTTTTTTGTTTTTGAGTTTTTGTGATGGTCATGAGTAGGAAAATGTTTTTATAAATCAATTTCCTTGCCTGTCTTTTTTCAGACACTCTCAACCTTTGGCTGGTTTGTCTCTGTGACCTTTTTATTCTACGTAGAGTTTCCGGTTTTCTTGTTTAAATTATTTCGTTTCTTCATATATATGTTCATTTTCCGTCCGAAGATTTACAAAATCTCCTTATTCTAGACTGTGGGTGATGGGATTCGATCCCTGGATCTCTGGATAATCAACAAGACGTGTTAGCCATTTAGCTAAACGACCACCCTAATCAATCAATTTTCTTATTTGTTATGAATCAGGAATTTGGAATTGTTATTATTTCTAGCATTATTTGAATTTTGGAAACCTCCCCCAGGGATGAGTCCTTTGTATGGGCCTGACATGACTATAGTTTCAATATCTGAAATCTGTTTTCTGCGATTGAGAGCCTTAAAAATATTTAATTTGATTAGTAAATTTTTGCTGTTAGTTGAAAACTAATTTCTCAATCTTGAAATATATAATTTATTCCTATGCTTGCAAACAAACACCTTTTCTGATGAAATGAATGGTTTTGTAAGCAAAATTACCACAAATCAACTCTGTCCAATGTCACAAAACTTAGGATGAATGTAATTAATATTCTTCAGATTTGAAAAAACAGATCTTTGACATTGAATGTTAAATCAGCTTTTTTGTGCGATTATTAAAGTGATAAATTTACCATTCATACTAAATTTTATTTTATAATAGAGTTGAAAATCGTCGTTGTATTATGACAGATTTCTATGCTTTGATATGAATTGCATTTACAAATAATAAAGAAAATCGAATTTGTTTTTTTCTATTTTCCTAATAGTGTTCTGTAAAAAAAATCAATTTTTAATGACAAACAGATGTTGTCTGATGTTTGTTTGTTATCCTAAATTCTGGAAGAAATAACTTTTTGAAGATTTCGATAAAGTTATTCAAAATGAGGTTTTTGAGCTTTACAACTCGTTTATTCATTCTCGAGCAAATTTGTAACAATAATTACACTAGTTTACAAAATTTTTTAAAAAAAAATCGTGAACTTTATTAACCGACGTGTAGAATTGTTCGCTCAATCCGAAAATAAAATTATAAAAAAATTCAGTGGAACAGTTTTTGGGTTATGCTTTAAGTATGAATTTCTGGAACGATAAAATATGTACTGATACATACTTAGATTCTAATTTCTCGGGCTGCATAATGTCAATTCAAAGCATAGATTCAAGTGGATATTTATCAGAATCGGTTGAAAATTGAAAAAGTAATTGTTACTTTATCATATGAGTGATTTTTGCATTCATGAATACTTCAACGACTCGCAGTGTACTAATCTTAATAAAGGAAGAATCAAACATCATAAATCTTACTCGCTCCAAGCTAAAATTGGCCATGCCAAATTTGATCAAGATCTGACCAAAGGGAGTGATTTCTTGAGTCTTCAGCGTAAATGCGATTACAATGTATTTTGCTCGAAAGGAGCATAAAATACTAGTTATCCATTAATTACTTTTTTCTTCCTCGGCCGATTGCTTTTGATGAATAATTTTCTTAAAACGTAAGTTGAGACAAATATTTCACACCAAAACTGCAGAACGATTGGACATGAAACATAAAAGTTAATGCGGTTCACAGACTGTATTTTGGTTCCAAATTATTGTTTAACACGCAATGAGTACATTTAAAGCATAGCGATTTATACGACTATTTTCGACCAAAATACAATCTTTGAATCGTAATAACGGTTTTGTGTGAAGTCCAATCGTATTACAGTCATCCAATGAAATATTTGTCTTAGACTTTAGGAAAGTTTTTCATCAAAAGCAAAGGGCTGGCGAAGAAAAAAGTTTTTATTGAAAAAACAGTATTTTTTGTTCCGCCCGAGCAAAATAACATAAAACTGCACTCACGCTTAAGGCTCATGCAAGCTTTCTCCATGATTGAATCTTTTTTAAATTTGGCATGTGACCTTATGGTAAGATAATGATCAATTTCAGCTGGGAGCGAGTGAAATTTACCATGTTGAATTATCCCTGTATTAAGATTAAAGGGTGTCCACGATAAAATTGCCACACACAAAATTGATTCGCAAAATTCGAGTTTTCATCCGATTGCCATCAAATTTTCAGGGATTGAAGAATGACTATTAAACTTCATTTTATCATTTTTCTCGTATTTTATTCACAGTCCATACGCAAATGCCAGCACATTGGCCTTAATCCCAACCATAAGATTCTGCACAACTTGTGAATCAACCGTTTTTTGCATGTAAAATAGAGTGCCCCAAATGACCCCACTTTCGAAAGTGTTATGCGCTGCAGGCTAAAATTTATCCAAGGTCAAGTACAAGATCCCATGCCAAATTTGGGCCAGATCGGAACACGGAAAGGGGTCGCTCAACAAGCCTGAAGTTTGTATGGGATTTTGAGACATTTTGTTCGGGAGAAATATGAAAAACAAGTTTTTCATCAATAACATTGGTTCCTGTCGGCCTATTTCTTTCAAAAACGGTTTTTCTTAAAGCCTAAATTATGAATAATATTTCATCAGAAGACTGCATTCGATAAGAGTTAAGATTAAAAAGTTGGCTAGCCTACAGCGCATAACATTTCACAAGTTTTGAATTTCCCATTTGGGCAATCAAATGTAAACCCATACTTTCTTCGGCTCCTCGACTGTCTTCACTATCGTTTAAGAAAGTGCAGCTTCATAATCGTTCAGTTCCAGAAGGCCAAAACTAAGGCTGGGCTTCAAACGTTCAAGGTACAAAAGGTCCCTAATATCGACGAAAAGCAGAACAAGTCCACCAAACCAGGAATTTCTTCGTAAATTTTGGAATCTTCTGAGTGTGGACATGCTCCGGAACGCTGAACTTATCCTTGGCCGTAAAAATCAGGTTGCCGGGGATCTGTTTGAAATCGGCCTTCACATATATTTCGTCGTCCATGATGCATGATTCAACTTTCGTCAGCATGCTGAGGTACAGCTTTCTGCCACGGGTTTTCTCGGACTTGTTCTGCTTCTCGTCGCGATAAGGGGCCTTTTGTACCTTGAACGTTCGAAGCCCTGCCTTAGTTTTGTACTTCCGGAACTGGGCGATTAGGAAGCAGCACCTTCTTGAACGACCTAAGGTAGTGAAGACAGTCGAGGAACTGAAGAAAGTACGGGTTTAGATACAAAAAACGGTTGATTCACAGGTTGTGCAGAATCTTATGGCCGGGGTTAAGGATAATGTGCTGGCATTTGCGTATGGACTGTGAATAAAATACGAAAAAAATTATAAAATGAAGTTTTATAGTCATTCTTCAATCCCTGAAAATTTGATGGCAAGCGGATGAAAACTCGAATTTTGCGAATCAATTTTTTGTGTGGCAATTTTATCATGGACACCCTTTACTACACTGCGGTTCGTTAAATTATTCAAAAATGTAGAAATTACTGTTATGATAAAGTAACCAACCAATCAATTTTCAATCGATTTTGATGAATAACCATTTAATTTTTTCAGTCATAAATTCTCTAATGTTAACAATACTGTTGATCATACGAAAAAATAAGATTCAGTTGATCGATAGCAAATTTATTCACCCTCAATATACGAATACGAAATTCCAAATTTTTGCTACAGTCCAAGATATAAAAATCTTAGTATAAGTCCTGTATTGTTTTTCTAAAATTCCATATTTTGAGCAAAACTCAAAAAATGTTTTTCCTGAGATTTTTTTTTGAATTTCATTTTTGGTTTAAGCGCGCTATTTCACAATAAAAGAGATCTTCAGTTTACTTAGTTTAAAAATGCTGTAAACTAGTGTTATTGATTGATAATTTTTTTTTATTTCAAATAGTTTCCCCGTTGAAAAGTTTTCATTCAATTAGCCAAAGGTCTGAATTTTTGTGGATAGAATATGAGCTGAAAATTGCATTTGATTGCCTCAAAAACTAGGTCCCAGAGCACTCGTTTATCTTTGTTCTGTCACGAATCATAGGGGATTATGAAGAGAAAACGGTTCCGGACATGCGTTGCCAATGGATATTGGAATTTATAATTACACGCCTTGGTTCTCGTTAGAACCAAGCCGAGAGCCGCTGCCTGTTGCTGCTAAATATTATGAAAACAAAACCAAGAATCGCGCCCGCAGCCCGACTTTTGCTGGTCGACGATGATGATACGTGAAAGTAGCAAGCAATAACATATTAAGAGAGACATGGCGAAAGAAAACGGTTGTTTCTGCGCCCTAACGGTTTGCGCCTCGGGGCTGTCCCGACTCTGCTAGTTGGCCGTTTTGCTGGCTTCAAAAGGTAGAAGCTCCTGAGCGGATCGATTGGAAATCAGTTCCAGGTTCCAGGTCTGATGTGCTTCGCTGTTCTACCTGGTCTGGTTGCGTTCAAGAAGAATGTTGACCGGCTGCACCTTTCACGCCGCTCAAAAACTGGCTGTGAGCGCATGCATGGGGAAAAACGATCTATCGCGTTCAGCTGATCTGCTTTCCATCTACCTTTCAAGCGCGATTTCTGCTAATCGGAGGAAGTATCAAACATGAAGCATTCTTCATTAATGAGAACGATCCAACATGTTTATTGCGGGATTAACGGTCTTGCATGATAAAGTCAAATCCAAGATTTACGTTCGCTAATTTTCGATTATCATCTCTCTAGGAGTGAGCTTCGATGACCACTTCTTTCATTAATTAGGCTAAAAAATTATTTTCAAGTGGCTCGAAACCAAAACTTTTAAGTCTCAACAGACGATTTTTTTTATCTAATATATAAAGATGAGTTGGACTATATATGTTTGTTTGTTTGTATGCACCTTATACAAATCCACACCGCTGAACCGATCAGCCTGAAATTTGGTACAGAGATGTAGTTGAACCAGGGTAAGGTTTTAGTAATAGTTATGAGCTCCTCCCACCTAAGAGAAGGGACCCTCCCATACAACTTTCGGTTTTATTCACACAAACCAAAAGTCATGGCACACATTTTGCTAACAGATTTTCGTTTCCTTTGGCGGGTTTTTTTTCACCATCTCCATGGGCCAGGCATTAGAAACGACCATTCAAAGATCACGTGTACTGGACAGCAAATCAAAGCTTGCTGAGCCTTAAGGATTTGAAAGGGGAAACTTTGGCGGTTTTTTTTTTGTCCTTCTACTGTTCAAAGCACGTGGATATATTTGGATGAAGTAATGAGTCTACATTTTGCATTGAAAAAAACAACAAGCCTGTTAGAAATAAATTAACTTGAATTGTAGTGATTTTCAAAGTGCTCTCTACCGCCGCCAAGGGAATTTGAGAGACTACAAGAATGTACAGTGAACTGATCAGTGAACAGTGAATTGTCTTCTTCAGCTGAATAACTTTTAGGAATCAATGATGAAAAACGAATGAACGTTTTTTAATAAATTCTAGCATCTAAGAATCAACATATTTTTGGAATCCCCCACCAAGAAAGAAAAATAATAAGATTCTGATCTATAAGTTGAATGCCTCGATTTCAACGCGTTGATAGCCGTCGGGGAATTTAAGGGGGGAGTAGGGTCTAGCATTTTCAAAAAATCGATTTTTGTTTTTTTTTATTTTCTTATTGTAAAACATTTTAAGAATGTTGTGTCAAATTTTGAAGTCAATCGAAGCAAAACGGTAGAAATTATAGGCTTTTATCTCCTCTTATCTAATACTGCAAGAATTCTAGAGCAGAAACTTCAAACGCGTTTTTCTCGAAAGCACATTTTTAAAGTCAGTGGACATCGTCATTTGAAAACTACTTCACCGATTCTTTTCAAATTTGGAACATATTTTCTACATATAAAATACCAAACCCCAGCGATTTTTTGTTTTGTTTTTTTTTACTTTGAGGAGATTTTACAGATAAAAAATGGCGGATTTTTTTCCTTGAAAAATCGTAGTCTTTACTTCAAACAGCCACAAAACTTTCATAAAATTTTTTTTAAGTTAAAAAAAAACCGTTGGGGTCCAGAAAAATATGTATTAAAAATATTTTGCTCTGATTTTTTGACTTCAGATGATTCTGTGCTGAGATACAGTGTCCACCGCAAATCCTGTTTTCTAAAAGGCATCCTCGAAAGTGCTCCGTCATCGACTCATTTTTCAATATTTTTTTACGAAAAAATTACTAAATGTTCTTTTAACAATGCTTTGTATAATGCAAAAAAATTTGAATACATTTGTTTGAACGATAGCTCTAAAAAAAAATCGTGGAAATGGTGTTTTTTTACCCGTTAGATCCTACTCCCCCCTTTAACGGGGAATTAGAAAATAGATGAGATATAAAAATATCTTGATGAAAATAAATAAGATAATAAATATAACAAATCTGAGATTTTTAGAATTAAACAATTCAATTAAATTGGTCACTTTTGAATCATTTTTGGTCATCAATGTGTTCAATTCTATCATCCAATTTTGAGAAAACTTATGGTAGAACCGTTTAGTACTGCGAATTCAAACACATGATATCTAAGAATTTTAACAGTGATCACCCTTCACCCAAATTAATGGGTTGTTTGTGCTCAAGAATAGAAAATTGATATTAAATTTAAATAAAACCTTTCTCTTAATATTATAATGGTAACTTCAGGTTTAGAGATGATTTGTTTTTGATAACTTCAAAAAACTGTTTGTGGAACTCAGCATTTAAGGAAAAGTACTCATAAACTCAGATTCGGAAGTCTCTTCAGAAATTTCTAAGCACAGAAACTTGAATGTACCATTGTAAAGGGAGATCGTCCATTTTGAAAAGGGGGATGAACTCCAAAGGAAATTTTTATTAGATGAGGGAAAGGAAAGATATAAGTAAAAATATCATTTGAAGATAAAAAAATAAGGCCAAATCCATTCAAGCTTCCTTGAAAATGGTGGGTGAAAAAAAATGTTTTTCATGATAGGATGAATAAGCATTCATGGGAAGCGCCGATGTGGTCTAGCGGATAGGCTGGCGCGAGTCTGGTATTGGTACGCCAGGCGTACTGGGTTCGATTCCCGGTATCGGCAAGAAAAACTTTTGGGTTCGAATCCCATAAGCGGGCCGACAGGTAAGATGTGTTTCATTATATAACTGACTATATAATTGGAATGTTCAATCAGTTGCCAGCTGGCCAGGTATATACACGGATGCCGGAATACCTGTAAGTAAACTAGCCCACCTGATTGATTCGTTCTTCCAAAATATACCTACATCAACACACGCAGTACATTCACCACATAACAGTTCATACGAAGCCATGGGGTCCGGGTATGGTGGCGCGTGCATTGGAGATTTGTCGAACCTAATAATCTAAGGAATGTATGTGAACCCATACTTTGGCAGAAACTGCGGTGAATTCGTGCACCCATGGTGGATTACCAACATACATACATACAGAATGAATAACCATTCATGGGAAATTATTTTGAATGTCTTTAAATTAAAACCTCACACCTATAAGTTTTTCTTAAATATAAAAACGATAAACACAGTGAATAATCTAAAAAAAAACTTTAAAAAGACTAACAAACTTCACATGCGCCAAATTATGAATTATGATGAATATAAAGCTTCCAAAATTTTGAAAAGTCAAATGACTTATTTTGATTTATATTTTATGCGAACCCGAGCAAGGCCGGGTAAAATCAGCTAGTTATAAATATTTCTTAACTTGATGAATGTATACCTAATACTTAAGAACTCTATGGGTCATCGGTAGCTTTTCCCAGCAAACCACAAACATACAGGTGTACCGCACAAAGCAATTTGGAATACCAGACAGAATAACAAACTTCTCAACTAACGGCTAGAAGACCACCGGCCTTCAAGAACAACAACAAAAACAACAACAACAACGGAAGAGGGAAGTTTGATAGAACGTGAGATGACTGCGGAAATACAAACAACTCCATAGTGTGCCCATTGATTGGTTGCCTGTCTAAATAACACACTTTCCGGGGTTTCTTCTTTTGACTGAAAAAGAACGTAATCGCAGAGTTTACGGGAGCACGAGCGTGGAGTTCTATATTAACTAGAGCGGAAAAGATCGCTTGAATAAACATTCTATAAGAATGATCTAAAACCGATGGTTTGCTGGAATTTTTATCAGTATGTGTAGAGAAAGTTAGCAAACATTTTCGTGTACATTTCCATGGGCTATTCTTCAGATGCCTTTTTGGAAAGCTTAATTATACAATTTTACACATGCTTCTTGGAAGAATAACCAGGTTGGTAAAAATCCTTAATTAATAAAAAATAACACATTCTACCAAAATCAATTTAAAATTAATTTTTATTGTTGTAATAAACAATCACTTGGAGAAATATAAAAAATCATTCAGTCATTTGGGAGGTAATTTTTTTCTAAAAAGTTTACAAGCCTTAGTCATCACAACTCCATTTGAGGGTTCAATACACGCTCCTTATTTTAAACTCAAAATTGAGTTGTTTTGGTACAAAACAGCTGGTCGGTGGCAGCTCTCAGCTTTGAGTTTTGCTGACCATTCGCAAAGTTGAGTTGGAATAGGCATACTCAAAGTTAAATTCAATGGTCGTACCGCAATATTTTTTTTTGCGGATCATGAGAGTTTTCTAGAAAGAAGTGAGGTTGGTTCATTTTTTACAAGAGTTTTGATCAAGAAATCGAACAAATGTTTCGAAATGCTATTAATTGTCAATGTATTGAGAAAAATTAGAAGTTAATTGAACTGCACTGTAGTCCGAAATTAACGAAAAGTGGAACTTTTTTCCTAGCGCCTCTGTCTTTCATCTTATCTCTTAAGTGTCTTCAGAACATTTTCTTCTTCAAACATGCTTCATAACTTGAAAGAATCAAAAGTATATCAAAATCCAATATAAAAATATAAAAAATCTTACTTTTTTATTTCAGCTAGAGCTTTACTTTATACTACAAAGTTGTAGAATACGTAAAAATGTGAAACTTTGTTGAACACATCAAAACTCTATCTCTTTTCAGTGCAGAGTTATAAAGGTTTTAATTTTAAAGTTATTTGAAAGTTAGTTTTTTAAACTTAATTATAGTTAGATGAGGATTTCATGAATAAAATGCCCTGAATATTTGTTGGGGCATTTAAATCACACTTTTTGCATAAGATTTCAACATTCTACGACGTTTCTCAGCCAACTTATTGCAATTTTAATTTTATTTTTTCTCAACTTCACGAGCGTTTATTGCAAAAACATGCAAATGGATTTTTGAAACTTATAAATCATATTGAAGCTAGACCCAAGTGTAACAAATTGATGTTGAAGCGATTTGTCTCCACGCGCTAATATTTGAACACCACACGCATATATTTAATGTGTTTTGCTTGTTTCCATACCCGTTTCTGGATCAAGGAATCAACCGAAACAATCACAAAAATTACATTTAATTTTATTAATTAAGATTAACATGAGAACATAGCTTTCACATAAAAGGCCGTAAAAGTTTATTTCAATTACATTTCATTTTATTTTTTGTTGAGGAAAAACACATAATAAATTTTTCATACCTATGTATAAGAATATGTAATATTATGAAACAATGGCGTCTAATAAATGAGCAAACTTTACAGTCTCGTGCCGAAAAATATCTTTAACCACTAAGTCCCAAATATTGATTCAGATTGATGGTGAATCACGAAATCTTTGTTATGTAGTTCCTGTCCTTACTTAAACAAATCAATAAAAAAAAGCTTTTTCCCCCATGACGAGCTTTCACTGAAAACCATGCATCGCTCAGAGGGAACTCAACTTCATATAATCAAACTATGAATTAAATCTCGTTCAAACTTAATCTGGAGTTAGAACAAAAGAAACGTGTAGGGGAAAGGTTTCCTAAATGGGCCAATCGGGTTAAATGACCCTACGGCTGTTTGATGAAATGGCTGACTAGACAGCTTATCTAACCAATGGATTTTGAGGGTGATACGCTTAGAACATAACGCAAGAAAGAATTTAATGAATTTATTAACTCAAAAAAATTTAAAAAATCATACAAGGTTTTGATACCTTTTGATGTAATATTTTGACTTTTAAAAATTATATGTAAAGAAGCTCAAAATAAAAACTAGGATGGTTTTTGTTTCTCATTTCAATGAACTTGAGAAATTAAACACATTTAAACTTTTATGAAGGTTTAATAATGATTACACTGCCGGCCAAAAGTTTGGGATCACCCGCTAAAAAACATGCAAATTTTGATCGTTCATATCTCAGCCGTCTTAGGACATATTGCAAATCTTCTGAACTCATTTGAAAGATAATGAGCAATAGCTATTTCGGAGTTATTTTGCCCAGAAATAATGTTTAAGTTTTGCACCTAAAACTTAACCTAAAGTTAGAGCATTTTCGAAAAAACGCACTCAATGTTCAAAGCCGATCATCTCGCGATAGGGTGGACCAAATTTCAAAATTTGAGTTGCATTAGAATCCTTATTCTATACTTCTCAAAATACAATCAAAAAATTTTGTGCAAAAATTTAAGAATGTACTATTAATTAATAAAATAGACACTGAAGTTATCGTCCAAAAGTTTGGGATCACCCCTAGTATGGTGTATCGACCAAACGTTTGGGATCATTTTTTCAAAAACATGCGAATTTATCTCGTTCATATCATTCTCATTTAACATCGTATTGCAGATCTGAAGGGTGCATTTGAAAGCTTAGGAATTGTTGTTTTTTCATAAATTCATAAAAAAAAATTATATTTTGAATCCATAACCATAAAAAATTCACAATCATAAGTGTGAATTTTCAAAAAACAATTAATTTCAAGTAAATTGTTTATGGTTATCACTTTAAAATATAATTTTTGTATGAATTTATGAAAAAACAACAATTCCTAAGCTTACAAATGCACCCTTCAGATCTGCAATACGATGTTAGATGAGAAAGATATGAATCAGATAAATTTGTATGTTTTTGGCCAATACATCATACTGAGGGGTGATCCCAAACTTTTGGACGATAACTTAAGTGTCTATTTTATTAATTAAAAGTACATTCTTAAATTTTTGCACAAATTTTTTTGATTGTATTTTGAGAAGTATAGAATAAGGATTCTAATGCAACTCAAATTTTGAAATTTGGTCCACCCTATCGCGAGATGATCGGCTTTGAATATTGAGTGCGTTTTTTCGAAAATGCTCTAACTTTAGGTTAAGTTTTAGGTGCAAAACTAAAACATTATTTATGGGCAAAACACCTCCGAAATAGCTATTGCACATTATCTTCCAAATGAGATCAGAAGATTTGCAATATGTCCTAAGACGGCTGAGATATGAACGATCAAAATTTGCATGTTTTTAGGCGGGTGATCCCAAACTTTTGGCCGGCAGTGTATATAGTGGAATAAGAGAGTGTTTTTGTATGCCCCCATCATGTTTGTAAAATACCTCCATCCTAAAATAACAGGTTAAATAGGATAAATAAATGATTTTTATCATTGAAACTTCTAATCTAAGCTTTGAATATCATCTTAAGAGAGAATTGAAGATCTTAAAACATATTTGATAATGTTTTTCTTATGGATGAACTGCCTCCATAGTATGGCAACCCTAACTTTTGTTTTATTCCATAAAATTATAATACACAAAGATTTTGATAAAACTTCTGCTCTGTCGTACGGAAGTTATTACTTTCTAGCAATTTCAATGAACTTATACGGAAATATTGCCCAAAAACCGGAATTTTGTTCAAAACATAAATAGGCGCATTTAGCCTGCACGGTTTGAGGTTCGGCATTTTAGACAACAGTTATAATAAAATCGTTTTCTCGAAAACGAAGGGAAATTTTAACAAAAAAATTACTCCAATGTATAGAAAACAGATGTCTGCACACGTGTGTATAGTTTTTGTAGACATATTCGATGTGATATTAGATTAAATCAGTGTTCTGCTTAATAGGCGCATATAGCCCGCTTCTCCCCTACTTAAATAGAAAAAAAGTCCAATAAGTTTTAATTGTTATATCTTGTTGAAAAACTACCTAAAAATTTATTAAAAAAGACGTTCTGGATTGAAAAAGACAATTTGAATATGATATTGAACTGGAATTTGCCAAATGAATTCACTGCTTCGCTGGTAATACCTCGATAAGCTTAAGCAATATTGTGAGAATATTTGATTTTTCGTTGCCCAAAGACAAACCCTCAAAGACCACGGACAGTCTATTACTGAGTTGCTCAGTTAAGTAAAGATATACTGATGAATACATTGCATCGAAATTAATTCTAAAAAAAAAATAAAAATATAAATGATCTTTAAACCAAAAAACGAATCTTGTTAGTTTTCACGACTTCAAAATGTTTCAAAATGATCCCAAATCGACTCAGTCTAGTGTGAAGATGTACTGAATATTCGGCTCCGAATACCGCCCAAAAAACGTTAATTCAAATATTTGGCTCACCGAATTTATACAAGAACAGACTTATCCAATTTTTCACATGATGATGGATAATTTAGAAAATATCCAAAAGTAATGGTGAAAAAGCTACTCAATAATCAAAAACTTATGGTTTTAGTATAACATCAAAGGTCTATCCGTGAATCTTTTTCTGTAAACAGCTTTATACTTTGATTATTGTTTTTTCTCCATATTTTCTGTATATGTTCAGACATGCATGTTCAGGCATGCAGAATTCAAGATTAGCCAGCCTTAATATTGTTCAAATCTTCCTGGACTTTTCCGAGGTTTATTCAGATTATTTGCTCAATCAAATAAACAACTTGAATTTCTTTTACAAATTTAAAAACTTTGTGATCGATTTAAAAAAAATCAAAATTAACATATATTTTCACAATGGTGTTGTGATTCAATAAAAATTTAAAATATAAAGTTATTTTCTTTTTTTCTGCTTGTAAGTTTTAGAATAATGCCTAGACTTTGATCAGATTTACTTATTTTTTCTTCTTCTTCTATTGAATCTTCCTAAATTTCCAGACCGTGTAGACACGTGTAGTCGAAAGTATGGTATGCTTTAGATTTTAGATAATTGCTTTTAATTACTTATTGAAGGAAATCGTAAGATGCTAAGATGCTTAAATTCGACCATCATCTAATCTATATATATAAAAATGAATTTCTGTCTGTCTGTCTGTCTGTCTGTCTGTCTGTCTGTCTGTCTGTCTGTCTGTCTGTCTGTTCCCTATAGACTCGGAAACTACTAAACCGATTTGCGTGAAACTTGGCAGATGGGTGTATTAGAGGCCGGGGAAGGTTTTTATAATAGTTTGGGACCCCTCCCTCTTCGTGGAAGGGGAGAGGGGGTCATATAAATAAAAGTGATAAGTCTTCATAACTCGAGAACTGATCATGCAAATGGACCCAAATTTGGCATGGGAGTGTATTTTGGTACGAAGAATGTTTCTATGGTGGTTTGGTACCTCTCCCTCTTTCCACTGGTAAGATACGAAGGAGGGAGGGGCCCATCCTTATAATTTTTAACATAACTGGAAAACTAATCAAGCTAAATGAACCAAATTTGGCATGGGAGGGTAGTGGAATACGAGAAATGGTTCTATGATTATTTCAGAACCCTTCTTCCATCCAGTGGAGATACAGGAAAAGGGGGGGGGGGGTAACCTCTTTGTCACTGCATAACTTGAAAACTTTTCGAGCAAATGGCACCAAATTTGACTTGGAAAGGTATTTGGGTACGATAAATAATTCTCCCTCCTTCCAGTGAGAAGATAGAAAGTGCGGAGGGTGGTTCTTTCATATTTTCAGCATTACTGGGCAAATAATCAAGCGAATGGAATCATATTTGGCGTGGGAAGGTATTTGATTACGAAAAACGTTTCTATGGTATTTTGAGAACCCTCCGTTCTTTAAGTTGGAATATCTTAAGGGAGGAGAGTGCTCCCATACAATTTCTTACATCTTGGGAACTTACCCAGCAGATGGAACGAAATTAGGCTTGGGAGGGTATTTAGGCTCAAGGTATATTTCTGTGAATATTTGGTACTACTGCCTTCTTCCATTGGGGCGGTAGGAAGGAGATGGAGGCTAACTCGAGAACTAATAGAGCTAATGGAAACAATTTTGGAATGGAAAAGCATTTGGATACGTAAAATGGTAATTTGCTTATATGAGACTTCTTTCTTCTTCAATTGGAGATACAGTTAGGGAAGACGGGAGCTCACATTCGATTGTTTTTCACAAACCAAGAACTTATCTAACAAATAAAACCAAATATGACATGGAACCAATCATACAATCGATCAAATGGAACAGAATTTGGCATGGGAGTGTATTAAAATACACAAAATGTTTGACCTTAATCCCCTCCTTCCAGGTAGAAGATAGATAGGAAGTGGGACTCCGATACAAATTTTATAGCATAACTCGACAACTAATGAAGCAAACGAACAACTCATGAAGGTAGTGTCATGAGAGGGTCCGTTCTGATATTACAAGACCCCCTTTTATTCCATTAAAGATAAAGGAATGGGGGAGGGGGTCACTCTCACAATTTGTATATTGATTCGAGAACGAATAGGTCAAAAAGGTGTCCCGTGACGGGACAATGAAGATTCCATGTATGAAGCAAAGAAACCCAGAGTCATAAAAAAGATTCAAACAAGGATTAAAAAAAAAAGATTTAAAAATAAAAAAAAGGTTGCAATTTTATTTTGGAAAAACATTTGAATGATTTTGAAATTGAATTAATTTTTTTTTTGCAAATAAAAGAAATTTTAAATAACAAGTTAACACAAATTTCAATAATTTTTGGGGGTGTAGCAAAGCACACCGGGTCAGCTAGTTTTCATATAAATTGGAACACAAGCAATTTTTAGCGTAATAGAACCTTTTTTGTCCTGAAAAATGTCTTTCCTTTTTTAATCCGGGAGCGTACAAAACCAATTTAAAACTCGACACTTCTCCAGCAGTATCCAATAATTAAAAAAAAAAAATGAGAAATTGCTCGTTTGGGTAGCAAAAAAAAATCAACGCGAATTTAAGATTATTTGAACAGTTTTCAACTGGTTTTCTTCGTATTTAGTGCACCGGCAGATGGGAATGTGATTTAACAACTCATTGTATTGTTTGACTTGTCTTAAGAGATATTTTTTATCAAGTTTGTAACACAAACAAATTTGACATTACCAAATGATTTACCTTAGAAAATATTCTTCCACTTTGCAATGGGGAGTCCATACAAAATCAGAGAAAGTACGAAACATCTGGCTCAAACTTATTTCATCATAATTAAAACAACGAAAAGTTTATGAAATTTTGTACACAAGCATGTTTTGAGAGCGAAGTAGGCGTTGAGCCAGGGCGAACGCACGCGTTTTTTCTTCACTAGCGATAAATTTTTGATTTTTCAAAACATTTCTGGTGATAAATATAAGAACAAGTTTAAAAAAATGCAATCAAGATACAATTTAAAACGGTCAGAGCACAATGTGATCAAAATTAACAGCCGAGACGAAAGATTTTTTTGGTGCTATCATGGTTTTTAATTTGTGCTTAGTGGGCAAACCTAGGTTGGTGATTCCCATTTCAGTCCGATTGTTTATTACAGGAAAACTCCTTGAAATAGATATGATTTTTGGGTGTGTTGGTGGGATAGTTGGAAGTGTCTTTAAAAGAAGAATTTTAGAACGTTTTGGTAGGAAAATTTAAATTCATGATGAATCTCGAAGACTATTTTCCAGATATTTTCATAGTCAGTTACCTGAAGGACGTGACGGTTATTTTAAGCTTACTGTGATCTGGGAAAAATCTGCAGCATAGTAAAGTGGTCACAAAGAATTGGTGTACCTTCAGAAAAAAGTTGAAGAACACGATTGTTGCTAGTCGATAGTGATATTCAATGCCGACGAATAATTTTAAAATAATTCATATGAAACGGAACTAACAAGTTTTTATCAATAAATTAATATATGTTTGGTGTAAAATATTCTACACCATTAGTGAAGTGCTCTTGTTGTTTTCTTCTGGCTGCATATGCCGACGTGTTTTGCTGTTGAAACTATACCTATTTTTCAATCGAAATTGAATTCTATGGAGAACATCAAAAAGATTAGTATCCATGAAAATTGCAATAATCATAAATTTCAAAATTACGTCCAAGATTTTTAATAGATTTATTTTCATTTTTCGTTCATTTTGAGGAGCTTAGTTTTACAACTCTATATGTTTTTTTATTTAAATACTCTTTTGTTAACATGATTTACTTCTAAAAAAATCGATCCATTTTGTTATTTTGACTGGTTAAAAATAGGTTTTGAAATATTTTTTTTTGCTTTTAGCAACTGAAAGCTTATTATTATTTATAAGACAACTTACAAGGTGATCTAGTTTGATATAAAATTATCAATTTAAAATTGCTTGAAACCTGTTTCGACATGTTTTGTTCCAAACAAATCTTTTTGGTGATAATTCGTTGTAATGCATCATCAGTGATATCATCAAGTTGAAAATAATCGACTCAAAGACATGAGGGAAACTAAAATGGAACAAATAGAAGAAAAATGAAATAATTGCTTTGTATTTTTGCTTAAAACTCAATAGAATATTCGAACGAAAATTCGTTTGGTCGAGTAATTGAAAAGGTCAAATACTTCTTTTCGGTACATCTTTAGTCTAGTGTATAGACGGACAGCCATTTTTTTTAGCAAACGCGTCTGATTTTTGAAGGTATCGAAACTTATGCCATATTCGTTTTCATCCTGGTGGTGCACCGGTAGTGCACCAAGTGCTGTCAAAGCGTTTTTTTTATATGAAGATGACAGCAGTTGGTGCACAACCATCTTTCCACCAGATGAAAACGAATATGGCATTAGTGTCATTTATCCGCCTGTGGGCAGCTCTTGTACATCAATTCGATAATATGTTTGCATACATTTAGGGGTTTGAATAGTCAAACAATCTGTGTATCCACTGCACTGGCCTCTAATGAATGCAAACATATTTTTCTTTCAATGTCTATAAAATGCTCACAAGCGGATTCAAAATGCAAAACTTTCCAAAGAAGGTTCATAGGTTATACATTTTCTGTTGTCCGCTAGCTGCCGAATAGGGTTCGCAAGCTGAAAATTTTGGGCACTCTCAAATGGCTTATTTTAAAGCTAACGAAAATGTGATACTTATTAGAATTATTTAACAATTTCGCCAATAATGATCAATATTTTGAAATTAACGTATGTAGGGTTTTTTTTCTTAAATGATTATTTATTATTTCAATGGTTGTTTTAACACAAAACACTTAATCTACATTTTAAACGACAAAAAACAAACTTTGTGCTTCATATTTTCTTGATTTTTTAATTTAACTTTTAATTTTTCTTTTTGATTTTATTTCATATTTTCAAAATAATATCGTAAAAGTTTCTAACTATTTTTTCAAATTTCAATTCGTTCTCATGAATTTTGACCAGCAAAAAGATTCTATGATTTGACCAATAATCAGAAGAATATTTGAGGAATCGTAATTTAATTATGTTTTGGGAGTTGTTCCTAATTGAAAAAAATAACACAGAAATTCGTACTGATAGTGCTTAAAAATATGAAAAAGATGTTTAATGAATGGATTTTTTAGATAACTCAACCTAGAGATCCAATTAAATATCAATTTAGTTCGTGATCCGGGAGGTTATTGGTTTAGGATTCAAATTTTAAGAAAAAAGTGATTCAACTCTTTGACGCCGTTCTTCAAAAATGGCAAAAAAAGGCAGCCCAATTTGCAATATTTTGTAGTCCAGAAATGTGGAAATCTATCCAACGTAAAATTAGAGTGGAGTTATGTGGAGTTTTTTTTAATCTCTAGTTGAATTTGTAAAACTTAAAATATTTATCGTTTTTTGCAACAAGATTCCATATAAAAAATTTCAACCTTATCCCAAAAAACAATTTTTTTTAGATAAGGTATAAAATATGCCTAACAAAAATACAAAAATAATTGCAAAGCAAAATATATTTGCGATTTGAATATCTGTTCGTTTTTCAATGTAAGCAAATCTTTGCGAAATTTTCAAAAAATAATCAAACTTTTCATAGCATTTCTTTGAGAACTCCTAAACAGGTAAACTAATAACTATCATTTTCATGGTTTTATGTAGCTTGAAAATGCCGGAAAACGATGAAATAATTTGATAGATAATTATGAGCGCTTCAAAAATCGACTTTCTGCCAGCTTTTCTGGGTTTTGGACCACTGTGCGGTGGTATTTAGTCATTTCGCAACATATGTACGTTCGTTTATATTTGTTTTGAATGAGGAGTTATTTCGCTTTTTGATTTCTTCATTTTATTGATTTTTTCGATAAACATTACTTGAATAAAAGGTTTTGTACAGTTAAACAGTATGTAGTTTTGTTGCATACAAGCTTTCAAGCAATTCATTCTAGTTTATTGGTTTTTCGCGCTATATTTTATTATCTCCCTGACCCCTCACAATGTTCCAACTCCGAGGGACAAAAAAAAAAGGATTTGAAATTTGTTCCGGCCTAATTGAAATGAGCAAAAAGTGCTAAATAAGTGGTTGGTTGATTATTGACTTAAGTTTACTTTGAAATATTGTCTTAGTTTAATATAAAAAATGTTTCCATGTGTTTTCTATTTCTTCAGGAATACTATTAAATGCTTTTAAAGACATAGATGATTTAAGGGAACCATCAGAAAGCCATATTTCAAATTTGAGTTTAATCTAACAACGGGAAGGGGTTGCACGGAATCTCAAGTGAGAAAAAGATGCTGAGACATTCTGTTCTCAAGAAGCATACAAAACTGGTTTTTCATCAATTTTTTTCTTCTTTACCAATCGATTGCTTATTTATGTTAATTTTATTTAAATTTTAATCCAGACTAACATTTCACCTGAAGGCTGCAACACGATTTTTATTTTTTAAAATAAATTGCTGATTCCAAATTTTGTTAATTTATTTTTATCGTGTAGTTTTTAATTAATTTTTTTTTAAAACTATTAAATGTATTTTTTTTTAAATTTTAAGACACAATTTTTTTTAACCATAAATTTGAACAGTGGACTTTTTCAAGGATTTGATTAAAAATATTGTTTTCTAAAATTTCCACAAAACTCAAAAATTTAGTTATTTTTTAAAGTGCAAATTAAAAAACAACTAAATGTTTTATTGTTGTGATAATTTAAGGGCAAAAACATTTTAAAAAATCGAATCCTTGAAAAGTGGATTTTTTCAAAAATCGCGTTTACGGAACCTCTAAACATAATTTCCGGGCCAGTCCAAGGGGGAGGGCTAGACGCAAAAACTACATTTATGCCCAAAATTTAATTCAGACAGAAAAAAACTAACTAACCTAAGTTTCATTGTATTTTACTATTTTCTTCCGATTAAAGTCGTTTAGAAATTTTTATGGCATTCGCAAAATTATATCAACTTTGCAGTTAGCGGACAGTTATTGAAAAACTTATCCGGTACAACTACATACATTCGGATCAGGAGGCAACTGACTTGCCAACTGAGCTATATCACAAACCATTCTAACATTGATGTAAATGTACCTTCAGGATTTTTAAAGTTTCCATTAGATTTTTCATTCAAATAAAGATTAATACAAGTGTGATGTTCCACCAACATTACTATTTTTGATATGCAAGCCTTATGAATATGTGTCATGTTTTAAGAAACCATTGAAATTGAAAAGTGTTGAATTTTAGCTCAGTTGACGGTATAGGTATGTAGCTGCAAAAGTCAAATTCTAGTGTTTATTGTTTATTTTCAAATAGCCTTTTAATTAAATCTCAATTGAAAAGCATTGATCAAACTTGGCTTTCAACCCTCGATAATTGCATAGAACAGAATCCTTTTTTTCAAGTTTAGCTTTGTTAAACCGTGAAACTTGATTCCATAGCTCCTTTCTTAATGTTCTTCGGTTTTTGAATTCAGTCGTGAACGTTAAAAATTTTGAACCTGATTGAATGTTTTCATTCACCTTCTTCCTTTAGGTTAATGAGCCTGTAGTAAACAAAGAGACGAAATGTCACGATTGGAATTTTTGATTTTCTGTCAGTGTCATTCCAATCGAGCAAAAACAAGCAGCCTTAAAGGCAGCCCTACAGCAGGGTTACAAGCTCATTATTTCAAAAGGGATCAGATTGTGCCTCTTTGTTTACTATAGTTTCCTTACTTAAGGTTTTCTTAGAAAAAGATTTCACACCTTAAGTGGAAAAATAAACCAATCATTGCTGATTGATAGATTCTAGAGATGACTAAGATATTTTCTGAAAAAATATAAACAACTGTTCATTATATTCACCAATTTCAAAATAAGATTTCATCTGTTATGAACGTAAGTTTAAAAAAAAATAATTGCATAGATGCAAATGTAACTATTTATATGTAAGGAGCCATAAGGAATTTACATAAAGGTGATACTTGATCCCTGGGGTACTTGACTACTTTGCTAAACCTGGAAACCAGAATGTTTTACAAAGATCAAATGTTCTAGAAAAATGTGCTAAATAGAACAAAAGAACAATTCTGCTATCTGTACCTATTTAAAAAAAAAAAAGATTTATGAGTTATTGTACATTCTTTTCTTCAAATAACGAAATAGCTTGAGGATGTTTTTTATCACTTTAAAATGTTCCTACATGAAAATTATATTAAAAATGTTATTCCAATTTGAAAATCAACCGATTGATAAATATGAACTTCACAATGCTATTTTTTCAAAGCCATAGTAATTTTTTGTTGAAAAATTAATTTTTTCTGAATGTATGATATGGGATCATTTTTTCTTATGAATGGATCATGATCATTGCTAAGCACGAAATTACTGATATCTGTTCTATAACTAAAATTTCTCCATCTGATAAAAAGGACTCCAAAAACTATTTTGTTTAAAACTTAGAAAATTGCTTAATGAAGTATGCAATGACTTAGGGGGGAAGACAAACTTTAAGAGTTCTCTTTGTCTGAAACTTACAAACTGTGAAATGAGAACTAATAGTCAAAAATAACCAACGGAATTTTTATCTTTTAATTTGAAGCATCAAGTCTTCTTTAACTTAAAAAATATCACAATGTTTTTCGTCTCACGAAAATGTTTCTATTTCATATATGGGTTCATGCATCGATCTAACTTTTGGAACATAAAGTACTTAATGGTCCCAGTATACAGTTTATATACTTGAAATTACACCCTGTCAGAAAATGCAAAAACGAAATGCTAATCATTTTTTCAGAAAAATATGATGCAAATAAAAATATTTGATCAAATATCCCCATCCTCCCCGAAAGATAAAAATCTAGATTACACTGAGTAGTGTCCGATAAATCAAATTAAGATTATTTTGAAACTTCAGTAACCCATCATCTCCACGATCAATCGTTCAACATCTCAAGCATCATTGCCAAAAACTTTGGCCCAAAACTTGTTTGCTGTGTGGGGGGCTTTCACAGCCTCCTTGCAATAGCAATAAAAAACGAAACCATTCCAAACTGAGCGAAGCAGGAAATCATCATCAACGATTCAAGTGTGCCGGATTCCCGTTTTTTCTCCTGACCGCCAAAAAACAAAACAGCGAATACAAGAAAACCCTGGCAATAGAAAATCGAATCATCTCCTCCCAGATCGGCATTCCGGGGGAAATGGCATTAATCCTACAGGTAGTTGGCAAACATGGCAAATCCATCAGACTAATTCCGAATTAGCCAAATGGACCATTGACGCCTTCAAGATGTGCGCTTCCAATTTGGCTTAATTGATTGATCGGGCTGATCGAGCTTCCTTTATTGCTGCTGCTGCTGCTGCTTCTTCTTCATGTCTTTGCTGGGCGGAAGGCAGATGATCATTCGGGGCATTTCGATTCAAGAGAGTTTCGGATTTGGGCGGTGAAATCTTCCGCAGCACCTGCTGTTGTTTCATTCACATTGGGTCAGCCAGTTGTTGGTGGCCATTGATCCCGCGATTCGCCGAATCTGAAAAAAAAAATCCTACCTCTGTCTGATTGGGCTCAAGCCATTCGTGGTGAGCTTCGAATTACCGATACTCAACGATGTGCTACACAGTAATGAAAACTTTTTCGGTAACTTTCTGTTCAGCACAGGGTGAAAGTGAAATTTCCGAATGTCTCGCGAGTTCTTCTGTTACGTGTTGATCATTATAGGGGTACAAACATAATGAGTTGTGGGCTCTTCTCTAGAGGTTCAATTCCCAATTAAGTATCGCTGGATGGTGGTTTGAGGCTCAAACAGTTTTGTTTTTATTGCCCTTAGACTTGAGTACAATTGATTTTCGGAATTTTAAATTTCGTAACACTCGTTCGAGCGATTGTTCACCTCTGTTTAATGTCTCACTAGTTGTTTCCGAAATGTCTGCTTTCTCAAATATGAATGAGCTAGGTTTATTTGATTTTTTCTTATCATGTGACGAATTCGGTCAAATCTGACGAAATCTTCTATCGTGTGCATTTATCCACAAGCATTTATGCTAAGCTTACGCTCAAGATTCGCTTACACACCTCTCTTGGTTCTTCTCATTTACTCGCTTCTGAACAAACAGGCACGGCCTCACCAGATACAAATTCAGGTTAATCGGTAAGGTAAATAATGAACGCGTTTGTTCTTTGCATGAACACCTACTGTTGGTAGGACGCACTTTTGAATTTAACAGCTTTGTAGAAAGTGTAAGCAAAGGAACAATATTGGTAGCTAAACACAGAGAAAATAAATTTTAATTCAAGTTGGAAGATAAATTTGATACAAAATAATAAGTTTTAAAATTTTCTAAAAATTATTCATTTCACTATTTTCACTAAATTTAACTCAAAAGTTAGGATCACAATCTTGCAAATTAAAATTTAAAACGATATTTTAATGTTGAGACAAATAGGATGACAATCTAACATTTTTAAGGATAAACAATTTAACAATATTTATAAATTGAATTTTTTTCCGTACAATAAACATATGTTTGAAAAATTAATTTAATTATGTTTTGGATGTTTGAATGAATTAACGAGTTTAACTCATTCAGCTTGTATACCACCTGGAAAATTCTCAAAAATAGAATGAAAAATTATTCTGAAAATATTTTCCTCTTTTACAATTGCTCTCAACTACAACATTTTCGACTCCAAAGCCTGAAGTATACTGAGATGGAAACAATTTTTAAATGTCCAATTTTTATTTCTTGATTTAAACGAGTTGCTCGCGTTCTCTCGTCAGATGCGGGCGCGTTTTTTGATCGGTGTACCTACTGATGCTTTTCCGTTTTCGTCGTGGTAGAAATGGGAAGGTTTCGCGTCGGTAAACAGTAAATCGTGTCTTTAAAATCGAGTGAACTTTATCGATCCTAAAATTGAAGAATGTGAAGTGATTAAGTGAAAACTGATTTCCCGCTCCAACACGTCCGAGCATGTCAGCAAGAAGCATCGATGGAAGATGTTTGCGGGAACCAAAAACCCGGTGAGGAACTTCCATGTTATTGCCTCTCTTTATTTCTCTTTACTATCTTCCTACGCACAAAAGCATAATATTACTTTTAGAAGATTATTTTGAAATTTGTTTTAGGTACATATTTATTAATCCTTTCCAAAATCAGACAATATGGCGTGTAGTGGCGCGCCCCTCGCAATATGATATGCGTCCTTGCGATATCTTAGGGTTTGACAGAATACGGGGATTAGAAAAACGTGCGGGTTCACGACCGGTTGTGTGTCCCGTGGCAGCCAAATAAAAGCTAAAGAATAGTAGTTGAATTTCGTAGCAAAGCAAGTGATTTGTGATCCGAAAGTTCCGTTCTCTACAATCTGGCGACGAGGATAATGGATCGTGCGGTGAGTAACATTATTATTAACATTTTTAGTGAAAAGAAATTGTTGGGAAAAAAAAGCGTCTCGTGGGGGCGTAGCACCAAGATGGCTCGAAACTTGTTTCCTAACATAGTGGTGGTGGTGAGAACGACAATCGAAGAGAGGTTGAGAAATTTTTCTTTGTAGCGAAGACGGACGGAGAGAGAAAATGAAAACTGCTCGAATTATGTTGCTTGCTGTGATTCCGAGGATAACAGTTTTTGTTCTGAGGAACATATTCGTTATTTGCTTTGAGAAGCAATGCGAACGATTCTGAGGAATGGAGTGAAAAGAAATGTGAACGATTCTGAGGAATGTATGACTGTTCTGAGGAATAGGGTGTGTTCTGAGGAATAATTTGAAAGATGCTCTGAGGAATAATTTGAAAGATATTCTGAGGAATAATTTGGAAGAATTTCTGAGGAATAAGTGATGAGTTCTGAGGAATAAAGTTTGATTAGTTCTGAGGAAAACATTGTGTAAGATGTTCTGAGGAATATGTGCTTAGTTCTGAGTATAAGTTTCGGTTTGTTCTGAGGAATAAGGATTTAGTTCTGAGGAAAAAAAGGTGTGGTTCTGAGGAATGTTATGGAGTTTATTCTGAGGAATTGTATGGAGTATATTCTGAGGAATAGTAAGGGATTTGTTCCGAGGAACGTTAATCAGACTGCGGTCAGTATGGAATGAAAAGATTAATGATGAGTTTCGAGAAACTCGGATAATCGAAGTTGTTTTGAGAAACAAAACTAAGAGCGTCATAATTTTGTCAGTTTTCATGGAATATCCTCCGCATGCAAATTAGTCTGAGGACTGAACATCGAGTTGGGAAAACACAAAGTTAAGTTTTGAGGAAATGATGGAATTCTGAGTATTATGATGTTTGGAGAAATATGTGGGAATGTTGCAACAGATAGATTTTGAACATAACGTAATGAAGTTTTTCTCACCGGCATTTCAGGTGGAAAACTCAAGAGCGCTGCCGCCGTTTCGCTGTGAGGAAATTGAACGCGGTCAGTTAGCTAGAGAATGGAGAAGTTGGCGCTCGTCTCTAGAAGTTTACTTTGAAGCGTATGGTATCACGGACCAAAGCAAGATGAGAGCAAATTTGTTGCACCTGGGTGGAAGCCAACTGCAACGCGTATATAATAGTTTGCCCGATGTGGATAAAATATCTTTGGTAGCAACAAAGCCTAATTTCTATGATACGGCTGTCAACAAGTTGCAAGAATATTTTGAACCAGGACGACAATGTGTACTTGGTAGGCGTAGGCTGCGTACAATTACTCAGGAGAAAAATGAACGTTTTGCTCATTTTTTGTTACGTTTGAGGCAGCAGCTACCAGATTGCGGTTTAGACCAGTATTCGTTAGAGGTGCAGGAAGTCTTGACTGAAATCTTATTAATTGATGCCATTATCGAGGGTTGTTCTTCTGACGAGCTTCGTAGAAGAATATTACAGAAAGACAGAGCATTAGTCGAAATCGAAGAAATTGGTAGTATGCTTGAAAACGTGGAGCAACAAGTCAAGGATTTTGGACAAATGAGTTCAGAGAAGCAACCGGAGAAGGTTTTCCAAGTTGAGGCGAAACAGTTTAAAAATTCGACACCTTTTAACTCGCGGAACGCAAATTGGCAACGTGGAGCTAAATGTTTTAACTGCGGTGTACAAGGACACATAAGCTCTTCGGTGAACTGCAAAGCGCGTAACCAGAAATGTCGACGGTGTGATGTGGTAGGGCATTTTGAATCCGTCTGCCGAGAACGTAAGCGAAGCAACTCAGATTGGAAACCAAATAAGATTAAGCGAGTACGAATGTTGGAACAACCGGAACCGGAAATTCCCGAGACGGGTAGAGGCAAGGAAGTTCGCTATATGGAACAGAAAGGAAATGACAACGAGGAATCTAATAAACGTTTTTATTGTTTCCATCTGGGTAATGATAGCAACGTTCTTGACTGCAAAATAGGGGGCGTCGTTATAAGAATGCTAGTCGATTCGGGATCCGATATCAATCTTATTGATCAAGGTACATGGGAATTTATGAAATGTCAACAAGTTAAGGTTGAAGAAATGATAAAAGGTTGCAAGCAAGTTGTCAAAGCTTATGGTCAAGACAAGCCTCTACCGATTTTGGGAACGTTTAAAGGATTCATAGAAATTGGAACAAAATCCACATATGCTTCGTTTTCCGTGGTTGAAGGTGGTCAACGTTGTCTTCTAGGCGACGCAACTGCCAAGCAGTTGGGCGTTTTGAAAGTGGGCGTGGATGTCAACCAATTAGATTCAAAACCGGTATTTGCCAAAATTAAAGATATCCAAGTCAACATCCATATGGATCCATCAATGAAACCCGTTTTTCAACCAGTACGGCGAATACCGATTCCGTATGAAGAAGCCGTCAATCGAAAATTGAACCAACTGTTAGAGAACGACATTATTGAGGTGACTAAATGAACGATATTTTTATTTGAAATTTAACTGTTACGGTTTACAAGAGAAAATGTTGAAATGAAATACTGATTACTTTGATAAATAAAAAAAAATGAAGCAATACAACAGTACCTAAACTGATATTTTTTGTACACTGCTAACGATTCCATTCGTCTTTCATGACGTTACGTAATGTTTTAGGTGAAAAAGGGTCCAGCTTCGTGGGTTTCGCCGTTAGTCGTTGTTGGTAAAGCCAACGGTGAACCTCGAGTATGTTTGGACTTGAGACGAGTTAACGAAGCAGTTATGCGGGAAAGATATCCCATGCCGATGGTTGATGAGATTTTGGCACGTATTGGTAAAGGCGCAGTGCGAAGTCGATTGGATATACGTGAGGCTTTCCTTCAGACAGAACTGGCTCCCGATTCACGGGATATTACGACATTTATTACTAGTCGTGGATTGTTTAGGTTCAAACGATTACCTTTCGGATTGGTAATTAAAATTGAATTTATTTTGTAGGTTTAATTATACATGCAACTTCGATTCTAGGTTTCCGCACCAGAAATATTCCAACGAGTAATGGAAGAAATACTCGCTGGGTGTGAAGGAACCGTTGTGTACCTTGATGATATTTACATAGAAGGGAAAACCCGCGAAGAACATGATCGGCGTCTGAAAATAGTATTGCATCGGCTGAATGAACGAGGAGTGGCTTTGAACAAGGAAAAATGTGTCATAGGTCAACCAGAGGTACTATTTTTAGGGCACGTAATTTCAGCTGAGGGTATTCGACCGTCTCCTTCGAAAGTAGAATCTCTACTTTCCTTCCGTGCACCGGTTAACGTCAATGAGGTTAAAAGTTTTCTAGGTTTAGCCAATTATCTGAACAAGTATATTCATAATCTAGCTGACCTAGATGAACCTCTTAGACGACTGACGCAAACTGAGGTAAAGTTCGAGTGGAAAGATGAACAACAAACGTCGTTCGAGAACATCAAAAAGGCTCTGGCGAATACTCCTCAACTAGGCTATTTTAATGTTAAACATCAAACCTCAGTCATAGTAGATGCCAGCCCTACAGCGTTAGGTGCGGTTTTAGTTCAGACAAGTAACAACGAGAACAGAGTAGTGTGTTATGCATCTAAATCTTTAACCGACACCGAAAAACGGTACTGCCAGACAGAAAAGGAGGCATTAGCCGCAGTTTGGGCCGTTGAGCGGTTCCAAATGTATTTACTTGGACTAAAATTAGACCTCGTAACAGACTGCAAAGCGTTGCAATATCTTTTCATACCACGATCAAAACCGTGTGCACGTATAGAACGTTGGGTACTGCGATTGCAGGGGTTTACTTACAGCGTAAAACATATCGCTGGACCTAAAAACATCGCAGACGTCCTATCGCGCTTAACCACCTTGGAACCAAAGCCTTTCGACCACTCAGAAGAACTGTTCGTGCAAGAAATTGCTGCAGCCGCAGCCACAAATGCTGCTCTTAGATGGGAAGAGGTCGAGCAAGTTTCAGCGCAGGATGACGACATAAAACAAGTATTAGATGCTCTTAGAAACGATAAAGTACACGAACTTCCAGTTTGCCTTAGGACTGTGGCTAATGAATTATGCCAAGTTGGGAATATTCTTATGAGAGGGGATCGTATTGTTGTACCAAGCAGTCTGCGTCAAAGAGTTCTGACCATAGCTCACGAAGGACACCCAGGAGTTAGAATGATGAAAAGCCATTTACGGGCATCCGTTTGGTGGCCTAAATTGGATCAGGATGTGGAAAATTATGTCAAACGGTGCAGAGGCTGTGCTCTAGTTGCCGCTCCAAATCCACCTGAACCCATGAGTCGTCGTGATTTACCGTCTGGTCCTTGGGAAGACTTAGCTATTGATTTCCTAGGCCCATTACCAGAAGGACAGTATCTGTTTGTCGTCGTCGATTTTTACAGCAGATACTTTGAGGTATGTGAAATGAAAACCATTTCAGCAGAGAGTACAATTCAAGAACTTACAACAATGTTCAGCCGCTTTGGTGTTCCTTTGACTTTGACAGCAGATAACGCTCCTCAACTATCTAAAGACTGCGAAGAATTTGCACGGTTCTGTTCTGATTACGGTATAAAATTAGTCAATACCATTCCATATTGGCCCCAAATGAACGGGGAAGTCGAACGGCAAAACCGTACAATCCTAAAAAGATTAAAAATAGCTCAAGAGTTAGGGCAAAACTGGCGAAATGAATTGCAAAAGTTTCTTTTAACGTATCGATCCTCTACTCACACCACAACGGGTCGATCTCCGGCAGAGTTGATGTTCGGGCACAGAATACGGACCAAGCTTCCGCAAATCTCTACTTCGACTGTAGAAGATGAAGCCATGCGTGATTTTGACAGAGTCAACAAGGAAAAGGGTAAGCAGTATAGTGACAACAGAAGAGGTGCTCAAGAAAGTGGCATAAAAGAGGGGGATCTAGTTCTTATGAAACGTGCGAAAAAGGACAACAAGTTGAGTACTGAATATGTCAACGAACCCTTTGTAGTGAAAAGCAAAGTCGGAGCAGACACGAACATCGAGTCCGTGGAAACCGGTAGAAAATTTCGTAGGAATGCGGCTCATTTGAAGAAGTTGATGGATACCACCGAAGTAGTCAACGAAAGAGACAGGCATAATGAACGGGATCCTCTAGAACTACCACAGTGTAGTACGTTCTTGTCGGGCACTGTCGATCATCGAGTGGCAGATACACAACAGGATTCAGAACAAGCAGAGCCGTCTAAAGGACGGAAACGCAAGGAGCCTTCGTGGTTTGATGATTACGTGACACACTTCATCAAGAAAGGTTAAGTGGGATGTAGTGGCGCGCCCCTCGCAATATGATATGCGTCCTTGCGATATCTTAGGGTTTGACAGAATACGGGGATTAGAAAAACGTGCGGGTTCACGACCGGTTGTGTGTCCCGTGGCAGCCAAATAAAAGCTAAAGAATAGTAGTTGAATTTCGTAGCAAAGCAAGTGATTTGTGATCCGAAAGTTCCGTTCTCTACATGGCGCCTTATTTCGTGTGGTTAGTTTGGGAGTGTTAGTGAATTGATTTTTAAAGGATGCTCCGTAGGTTTTAACATGTGAGCGTGAATGAATTTGTTACTTGGTGAAGCGTTTGTTTTCCGCGGCCTGCTTCGATTTTTTTCTGATCCGCTTGCGTTCGATTGTAAGTGGGTGGATTATGAGAGTAAAATTTCTATTTTCTAATATTTGGATTTTGATCGTCCTTTTCACTAAGTCGGTTGTTAAATTCATTTTTTATTGATTTTGAATACATTCTGTACCCATATGTTTTTTTTTTTTGGAATAGGTAACAATTTTAAATAATCAAAATTGTGTGTCGCAGTATCTCAGTATGTAGTCATCAACAGATAACGGATTCTGTTTCATTCCCTAGCATACATTTTCAATTATCACAATCGATTATTTATTTTGGAATTTTAAATTTAACTATAATACCCCTTTGATTGTAGCAGATTTGAGATCCATTTGGTCAAAATAAAATTTATTTTTTTTATCTTAGCAATAGATGGATAAACAATGTTGAACATTCGTAAATTGTTCAATGTTTTGTTATTGTATAGTATTTGATCACCATTTCATAGATGAATATACAACTTTATACACATTTATATAAACAGGCATAATAACAACTTTTTTTTCAGGTCCGTATCCTTTTATTAACGAAAATTGTTTATCTTAATAAACTGTATATTCAATTAATATTTTAAGTAATTTTCCTTTCCTGCAGATATTTTAAAACCATTGTATATTTTTAGAAGGAATGCATCTGGGGATGACCTGAAGAAATTTTTTGCAAGCGGCACGGGTAGCCGGCCATTGTAGGTTTCTGAGGGTTGGATGCCTTCCTTCGACGAACCATCGGACCGTGGAAGCCCTAGAAGAAATTCGAAGGCCAAGCCACACAGCCATAGGCAGGACCTTGCTACCGATGGGGGAACCATACATACATACATACATACATACATAATTTTTATTTCTTGATTTAAACAACTTTGGCTGAGGGTATACAGTACAGTTCATAATTTATTGGAAACGAAGTGCATGCGCACTGTAACTTCAAGCTTTAACTGTGATGATGTTTTAAGTTCAGATTCTCTTTTTAATTTTGATCAACTATCATATGAGCTTTTTTTTACCTCAGGTACAAAAAACAACATTCGAATGAATGATTGTTTCGAGATTAAAAGCAGTAGATATTTCAAATTAAAAAAAAAATTAATTAAATTTATTGGCAAGTTTTTGGATAGAAATATGATTTCCAAAAGCCACTCGTCCAAATTTCAGTAAAAGTAGTTTTTTTTATTAAAGCTTCAAAAAATGTTTTTCGTTTAACTTTTGATCAAGCCGATAGAATTTTCGAAAACTTCACTCATGTTTGTTTTATTTTCCAAAAATCATCACTAAAAAATTTAATTTTATAAAAGGAATATATCCTGAGATATTGATAAAATACGGACACAAATATTTTAGAAGCTTGAAATTTCTTGTGACGATAGTTGGTCTATCATTAGTAGAAAAAATGAAAAAAAAAATATCTTCATAGTAAAAAGTCATGGAAGTCCAAAGTTGAAGTATACTGCAGTTGCATTTTATTTTTATGAACGGCATTGTATGTATTTGTCAATTAAAATTAGGGTTTTTCAAATTCTCTTAAAAAATCCTGGTTTTTTTGGCTGTGCCCCGCTTTTTTCACGAAAAGTCCCGCTTTTTTCTAAAGAACCTTGAAAACCTATTCTAGAGTAACAATCTCGACTTAGATTTAAAGCCAAAACTTACCTAAAAAACCATCCACAGGAATTGATTTTTACTGAAAAGTTGTTGATGGTAAGGAAACATGTATGTATCTTCTCTTAAAGAAATTGCAGGGAATTCCATGTGTTTTGACGTATTTTTCAACATTATCAATATTGCAATTTTTTCGAGAACCAAATGTCAAACCTAAATCTTTAACTTGAATCGAGTTTGCATACATCCGATAATCCGATAAGTCCAAATCAAATATGCAGAATAAAGCTGGTCAAATTAACCGGATTCACCCAGACTTGCCTGGATCATTAATTTCAAGAAAAATTGGAAGAGGCCCGGATGCCCTAATTTTGTTAAAAGATTTACTAATTTCGTCCAGATTCATTCATATTTTTTTTTGAAAAATTAAACGATAATAAAAATTTCATGCCAAGGCCGTGTGAACGGGGGTGGGGGGGAGAAGATGAAGATTTTTTCCAAGTAAAATTTTCGAAGTAGTAAAGAGAAATTATTTGATCTTCAAAGGTATTAAATAAGTGTTTAAAAGAAAATCAGACTTTTTTTAAATCACCCTAGGCTTTTGACATTTTATTCTACGACAATACATAAAAATATGTCGTTCACGAATTGAAACTAATTTTTAATTTTATATTTCGATTTGCAATTTATTAACCATTTGCAAAGAAACTCAAAACTTGCCATACAAAAACCCTACCTCGTCTTTAAAATGGGTTTTTCATTCAGAAATGTAACTAAACAAGTTCAGAATTTGAAACCAACCATTTTAACTTCAAAATTAATTCGTTTAATACTAATATTATACATCAACAAGATGGAATTCATGTATGATGACTCACGATGGTCATCAGAATTAGCAATTTAAAATCTAAAACCTAGTATCCTCTGATTTCTTGCTAAAAATTTTGATTCACAAAAAAAAAACGCTTATTTGAAATTCTTCAAGAAACCAATTTCAGTCTCTATTATATTTTTTGTTTCTTGTTCTTCCAAATGGTCAACATCACATTCAATAATGTTTTGATAAATTACACAAGGCCACAAAATTAACATCCACAGAATTTTAAGCCTAGTTTTGACTAATTTGGGTGCCCTGCGTGTAAATATATGCAATTTTACTATCAGCTTTTGTTTTTTGAATGACTTTTGCAAATATTTTAAAATCATTTAAGCAATAACATAACATCTTAAAATAGAAGACTTAATCAATTTTCATCTTTCCTCAAGACTTCAAGTTAATAAATGGAGTTCTGCTAAAAATTCATAGAGGTTTTCAATTGGTTTTCAAGCATTAGATTTTGTTCTGAGTTGTAATTGTATGTAGTATGAAATTGTAAGAAATTTATAGTCCAAATAAAAGTTTTTACAAAAAAAATTGGTATACTTTTCCCAATTTGTAATGAAGTTTTAAACCAAATGGAATATTCGATATTTCTATAGCAAAAATCTAATCGTTTTGCAGGTTTGAACAAGATTTGTTAAATGAATTCAATTTTTTTCAAACTTCATTCAGTAATTTCAGAAATACTTGTAATTATATGTTTTCAAATTTTTTTAATCTGTAGAATTGAACATTTTTAGATAATGCATCTTCATCTTTGGAATATTATCCATTATCTTCTTATTCATAGTTGATTTGATTCGAAGTAGGTAGCAAATTTAAAGTCAATTTTAATGCGCAATGATAACTATATTTGAAATATTTTAGTGCTTATTCACAACAAAACTTGGAAATCATTATTTTTATTTTTATTTTTTCAGTTTCTTATTGATCGTTTCCCAATCTGTCATATTTTTGTATAATTGAACATGTATAAATTTATTATTTTGAATTTCAAAACTTTGTTAGCCTTTCATTTCAATACCTGAACGAATGTTATTACAGAAAAGGGGTTTTTCTTTGATTTTGAGCACTGACAGTCTGGAAACAAAATTAATTTTTTTTTATATTTTTTGTCAAATAAAATTCAATTATCAACTATTGAATATATTTTTCGAAGTTCATAATGTTTTTTTTCCAAATCGAGAACTCACATTTCTGATTCGGATCATTTTTTTCAAATTCAAGTTACTACAGCGATTTTTTTTAATCAGTCCTTCCAATAAAAATGATTTTTTTTTTGTTTCGATTATAGTCGTTTTACCATCTTTATGGCATTCGCGACTTTATCAACGTTACAGTTGGTGGATCGTTATTAAAAACCTTATTTGGTACAACTGTGTTCGATGTTTACTCTTGGGCTCGAACTCGCGGACATCGGCTCAGGAGACAACGGACTTGGCAACTGAGCTATATCACAATCCCAAAAATGAAGCATAAAAATGTAAAATTAGATGAATAATAAATAACAATCTTTATAATTTTTTTTTAACAATTTTTAATCATGGTTGATTTTAACGTGATCCGACTTGAGAATTCAGATTTTTTTAATCTTGTGTTATATTTTATGTATTCCATATCTGTGCATTTATTATTATGTCCGAAACTTTATTCAAAATTTTGATTTGCATTATTTTTATGGTGATTCGGGAGTATTGATTTCAATTTGAAATTCTTCATCATTGAATGATTTACCAATGACTTACCGGAAACATCATTGATTTGAAACATTCATTCGGATTCGTTTTGAAAACGTTGTTTAGTTTTATTAGTAAAATTTATTATTTTTTGAGTTTGTGTGACAATTATAAGTAAGAAAACGGTTTAAAAATTAATTTCTTTATTTCTTGTGTATTTGCCGTATTGTTATTTTTATTGGAATTTAATTTATTATTATTTGAATTTCAACAATTTGACAAAAAATTTTGATTTAACATATCTTTTTCCGAAACCAGTCCTTGAAATAAAGGATATCAAAATGCTTTTCTCCTGTGTATTACATAAACAAATAAATTTCAAGAGCTAAAATGCACGCGAAAACAAAATTTTGCATTTTAAAAATGGATAAAGCGAATTGAACATTTAAATCTTCTGGTTAGAGCATTTATTCATACGTTCAAAATATTGTCAAGAGTTCGTTGATTTACACTGTTAAAAAATCGAGAATAGATTTCGTTAAGATCAATTCACAAAACATCGAAGAACATCTTTATAAAATCTGTTCGAAAGTAGAGAAAAACCTGACATAACAAATTGAAAAAAAGTATAGATTTGAAACACAAAGCGCAAACATTCTAATGAAAAAAAAAAAAAAACTTAAATTAAGATGACATAAATTTTTTGCTTGATTTTACCGACCTAATCTGTTGAAAGTGAGGACATTTAAAGATAATGAAATTTTTCTAGACCGACAGAAAGTAAGAATATATAAAATCTGTTGAAAATAAACGGGTACCATTTATTAAGACGTATCATCATCTCTATCCATCAATAATGCTTTCATAACTTCAAGACGTTCTTACTAAAAAGGCACTTTTCACCGATAAAACTGATAAATTTAAATAACAAACAAAAATCACGGTGACAAATCTCTTCATAAAAATTATTTTTAAAATGAAAAGGTTTAAATAAAACTTAGATAACAAACAAAGATGTTTTAAGTTAAATGAGGTTTAACAAAAACTTAAATGAAATTTCAATTGCAAAATAGGATTTACACGGAACGCTTCCGAAATCAATTCAACTAAATTAGAATCGAATCAATTAAAATCATATTATTAGTTAAGTTTGTGTTATTTTGATTTAATAAAAACGAAGTTTCATTTTATTACTCCTACAACCAAATACCTATTCATTTTTTTTTGTAAATTGGATTACTTTTTTTCAACTCCAAACACCGACTTCAATCCATGCCAAACTGAACGGAAAATTAACATAAGTCCAAGTCATCCAGAAAGAGAAAGCGGCCGGGGAGAAGGCTTTTCATCAATGTTTCATCTAAGATCTTATCGACATTCCTCGATAAGTACACGCCCAGCCCAGAGAAGATCATTTGCCTGTCTGAAGTAGGCCTACGGCATTCAATCTCATTTCACGGTTCAAATCTCTGACTGTTTTTACATTCTCACTTTATGTCGATCAATAGTCGCGTTCCCGCCCGAAGAATGAGGTGAGAAAAATCTGTTTCTCATTTGCCTGTCAATGCGATCAATAAAACGCCTTGATTTATGGTTTTTCAATCAAAGAACTTGAACTTTACGATCTTTGGGGTCAGCAGAAGTTGCGGGGCTTGTGAGTTTTTTTTTCATTTTCAAGAACCAATAACCAGGGTGGAATCCAACTGGGTTAAGCAAATCTGGTGCCGTCCTACTTGCTCCCACGCATTTTTTGGTCGTTCTCGTCTGTTTGCCTCCAGTACTATCCGGTTTCTTAACTTTGGAAACTGGTTCTGAGGCTTACCAATTTGGGCAATGTGTCTTCCCGGAACGTGTGCTGGATTCTGGTATTCCTAGAACGCTCTCGATGAGGTCGTTTTCCAGATTATTGGGAAGGTCGCCGAAACACTTTCGTTTTTCACCTTTCTTTCTTTCGTTTTCATTCCGACAACAGCTCTTGAAGATTTCGCTGACCCAATAATAAAACAACTTGTGTGATGCGGTGAATTTTAACCAGTTTCAATGGATTGATACTATTTTATTTTGGAAGAATTTTCTAATCAACCTTTAAGTTTTTGACCCCGAGCAAAAAAAGAAGAATATGATATTTGTTCCGGAAAATCTGCTTTTTACGATTTTATCGGTGAACATTATGTCCTATTGGTAAGAACAATTCAAGATTTGAAAAACTAAACATGGTTAGAAGAAGATATGAAAAAATTGACAGGAGCTGAAACTAAGCAAATAATGATTTTTAAGAAGCATTTTCATAACATACTAAACTTTTGTTCAGGTACGGAGCAATTATTTTGAAGAGGTAAGTTGCTATCGAAATACTGGTATATGAACTTTTCATTTACCGTGGTTGAATTAAAAGGAATCTTTCGATTGCTTTGATTCAGTTGAATCATTCAACCAAGTAGGCTCATACCACAACAGAGGTAAAATCGGACAGGGTAAAATCCCAAGCAACCAAAAGTTCGGATTACATTCCTCTATCAGGTTTGATCAGCTTAATCAAATATGCTAATACAAATTTTTTCAGCTCAATTTTAAAGTATTTAAACGAACTTTAAAGTTGACAAAAAGTTCGCATAAATCACTAAACAATTTTTAACCAGCTTCAAAATCCACTTTATAAGCTGCATAAAAAATGGAAAAAATTACTCTTTCGCTCCTTCAATTGCCTTCTCAACTCCGCTAATTTGATTCATATTAATCAACCATATTTATTACTAACTCACATTACATTTAAAAAAATGTCCTTACAAAGCCTCGAACCCGAGCTCACCGCTTGAAAGTCGAGATCCATACTTGTTGCACTATATGAACATCATGAGTAGGCAACGATTTTACTCGATGTAATGATTTTCTTTAAAATGACTTTCAAGTTCACAATTTCTACTTAATTCCCACTTTCAAGTTGTTAAAAAATTCTTCCGGAACTAAATGTGTACTTCACATTGTGTTTATTTATGCAAACACGTGTTTAAGTTAGAAAAAAGTAAATTTAAGCCTCTAAATCTACTTCAAAGTTTCTATAATGCGAAGTTGCTTTTGAACGCCCGTTGGAACTAATTAAAAACTTTCAAGTTTACAAAATAGTACAACAGAGATTTTTTACGAACTATTGAGCTGTACAAAAAGACTTGCAACCCTTTGATAGCTACTTGATTTTGAAAAAAATTAGAAGTACGTTAAAAAGTAGATTGTTTTTCTTCATACAAACAAAACAGTACTTTAAAGCTTTTATTGAGTATTGGCAGAACATGATAAAGAATGAAGTTCCATGGACCTCGAAAAAACATTTTGAACAGCAAAAAAATTTCCACAGAACTTTTGTACAGCTATATATGAACTTATTAGTTCGTTCCTTAAGTGATATTCGAACTTTTGGTTGCTTGGGATCTTTTTTTAATACTTTCGTAGCTCATGCTGAAAAGCAGTGCCGTAGGAAGAACTGCCTCATGGGAGAGGTTTTGGTGAAATTTTTTTTTAAATATTATTTTCGCTTGAACAATGCAAAAACAATAATAATAAAGTGTAGGGACATAAAAACCTTATTACTTGAGTTTAAGTGCTTTTACATTTTAAGTCATTATTCTTGTTCTTCTTCTTTACCAACATAGCCAAACTGCACTCTTCATTTTAATTTTCAACACAATATCTGACACATGAATGCATTACAGATATCACTACGACCAGGCCAACCCTGTGGAAAATACCACAAAAGGTACAAAAACAAGAGGAGGATTTAAGCCCTGAGATCCCTACAAAACGCTTTTCATATATTATATATGAATAATCAGCATAATGTTCAATTTCCTTACATAAAATCATACAATGTAAAAGTCTGAAATCGTAGAAAAGGTTGGATCTCACAAAGTAATAGGTTATCATCGACAGGACATATTGTTCATTGATTCAGAACCGTCGCTTCAGAATCCGGAATCGGAAACCTACTGTAGCCAAAGTTTCTGAAGTTGATTTGTTTATTTTCACATCCAGTTGTTTTTTGCTACAGCACACTTCACAATTTTGCACACCTTAGCAGATATTTAAAAATTCATTCGATTTTAGTTTTCCTTTCTTATACTTTTTGCTTTTTAGTAAGAATGACTTTTCACGGAGCGAAAAATGTCGACGTCCACGCGCGTCAAAGCCTACTCGAAACCATCCTTAAGTATTTATAAATTATGAGCAAACCTTTCAAAACCATTACTTTCTTGAATAAGTCTTAAAAGTTTCCAATTTTTTTATGAAGCTTTTAGAAATAGTTGAAGGGTTTTTAATTTGAAGGAAAAAATCGATGGAAATATGTCAAATATTTAAAAATAAAATTTGTAAATTAAGTTTGCGGTCTAAATTAGATTTATTTTTAACTTTTGTATGGGGTTTACAATATTAGAGTTTTAAATTTAAATACAGTTTTTGAAGAATTTACAATATCAATATTATTGAACAACAAACCAATAGATATATTTCCAGACGAATTTTCCCATGAACATCCAGAACAAGTTCTTTTATCATAACAAATTATCATTAACAATATATCACTTTATAAAAAATCTTGCAAAAATAATGAGAACTTAAATCTAAATTTTTGATAATTTTATGTGTTTCAAACTGACACTGATTGAACATAAAATAAAAATATGAATTACAAAAATAGGTTAATTCAAATTTCGAGCTTTTCTGATTTTTTAATTTTAATTCAAAATTTGAATTCTGTATTTTGAACCTGAATAAAAATATTGAATTCCTTAATCGAAAATGTTTTCGGAAGCTTAATTCCAGATAAAAAGATTTTAAAAATTTATCAGAATCCTCAACCAGAAATCTTGTATTTTAAATTTGGATTTTTGGTTTTCAACATGAATTCTTTCTTAATGAATTGTTTGTTTTTAAACTTTTGAATCTTTATGAAATTTGCCATTGATGAAAATGTTTCTGGTATTTCCATTTGGGATCACCACTGTGGACTTTTTCAAGTTTGGATTCTTATTAACCCTTCAAAGCTGTTCGGGTCAATATGACCTGAAGCGCACATTTCAAACATATGTATTTATCATCATTCCAATATACTGACCTTTCATTGGAAAATGAAATACAGCTAAGCAAAGCCAAAGTTGGATGTCGTTTTTTTAAAGTAAGATTTTTTTCTATCGGAAGATCTGAGATAGCGGTAAAAACTTTCATTGGACACCAACATATCTATACATTGCGGATAGATGGATTCTTGACAATTTCAATCATCAGTGAAACGCTTTAATGCAGAAAAGCTGTCAGAAGGTATGAATATTTTAAAAATAAAATTGCTTTTTCGGACTTTTTACTTTTCGAACCAGTTTCTGATAACCTGATAAAACAAATCGACTTCTTTTAATGTTGAGTAATAAGAATAAATTTCCTGCACAATGAATATAATATTATCAACATAGGTTCATATTTACAGCCAGGAGAACGAAATCAAACCACAACTCAAATTTCCCCGAAACGGATATTTAGCGTATGGCTTTGGAAGGTTTAGGGTAAAAATCTCAACTCGAAATCCTTAAAATAGTATGTAATTCTAAATTTTTTTTCATATTCCGGAATGATGAGTTTCGAACAGGAAAAAAGAATCTTATTTTAGTTTGAATTTTAAAACCAAGATTTGTATCAAGCTTTTGTCCCAATGATGATCCGAATTGCAAATCAAGAATTGTAAACTGGGTACAGGATCCTAGTTAAATGTGAACACAGGCACTGGATTTCAATTATTATAATCAACAAGAACAAGGAATAAGAATATTCGGAATGATTTCAGCCTAAACTAACCAGCTAAACAGCTATCCTACTTATCCGGGCCAGGGATCTCGTGTCTGATAGTTTTGCCTACATAAGCAATGTATCACTAGCTAACTTTGCTGAAAATTTCATTATGTTCCAGCCACGCAAACAACAGTTATTCACAACAGATTTTTAAGCATGAATTTCGCGTGCAGTCCTTAAATATCTATCAACAAGTGAGAAAGTTTTGAAAAACGGTATAAGAACTGTTAACCTGGGTTATAATTTTATCGTTCATCAAAATATGATTCGTAATTGAAAATTTTTAGTTAGAGGAGAACATTTTGTTTGAAATTTTAAACACTCATGAGGTTTAAACATCTTGGGTAGATCAGTTCAATATATTTACTGTAGTTCATACATAAATAACCGATAGTCGCATATTCATTAAATAGTGTGCGTTAAAAGCTCAAACTCGGCTAAATAAATGGTACACGAGAGAAATAATAACCATTTTTCGTAAGTGCTCTATTTAGACTTTTGAACCAACATTCAAAGTCCATAGAAGGATTTTGAAACATTTTTATGCATTCTTAGCGACTAGCAACATTCTTAAATCATATATAACTGTCGTGCTCCCTAATGAATTTCTAACGAACTTTTTAGTTCCTTGTGGAACTTCCAACGAACTTTTTAGTTTCATGTGGAACTGCTTGTGAACTTTTTTGTTCCATGTGGAACTTCCAGGGAACTTGTGTGTTATTCGAGCTCTGTCGAAATATGTTCACAATGTTTTTTCACATCTGCTTAAATTTTTTTTAAAGGCTTTCTCAACCTTCCGAAGCTGTTCGGGTCAACATGACCCGAAGCGTTCATTACAATTATCCTTGTCATGAATATATCAATAAATCAATATATGTATATGCCAAAGAACTGAGATTTTCGAGAGACTTAGTATTTTCTATGAAATACCAAATTAACGAAAACAAACCCGAGCAGACTTTTATGGCAAAATTACAGTAAATTTTGCTATCACGCCTTGAGAGTTCAATTTGCTCTCATTTTGCTTGACATAAGGTGGTACACAGCAAAAATGAGAGCACAAGTTTTCATACTTGGTTAGCAAAGTGATACCAAATTTTGCTAAAACTGAGACCCTAACTACACCTCATTTTCCGAGAGCATGAAGAGCACCATGATGCCAATATAAGGCATCACATATTTTTCTATACAAGCAAAATTTGACGTCGTTATGCTCTCAATTTTTTTAAAAAAAAAGAAAGGTGTAGTCAAGGTCTAAATTTTAGCAAAATTTGACATCGTGTTGCAAACATGCATGGAAGTTTTGCTTTCATTTTTGTTGTGTAGCAAAAATAAAGCAAATCAAACTTTCAAAGCGTGATAGCAAAATTTGCTATAATTTTGTTGTTAAAGTACGTTTGAGTGTAGGTACCTCTCAAAATGTGAAAAACGCATTAACAGCATTAATTGCATAAATTAAGGCGCTTAAATTCACGTCACAAAACTTTTTCAAATTTGTGTAGTAATGACTGATGGTCAAATGAATTGAAACCTAAATTAAAAAATGGTTGACTTACCTACCTTAATTTACTTAAGATTGTAATAGTTCCTCAATTCATCCCTATTCATCTCTCCGATAACCTGGAATTTCTCAACCATTGCCATTTCCGAATGTCCAACCGTTGGATTACAGTCTATCGTGAAAAGAGACTCTTGGTCATACACATTACTAAAGATTGAAGTTTCTGAAAAATTGAAGAATAAAGATGGTCAATGCTTAAGAAATAGTATCTTCAACCGGTAACATGCCGTTACATTTTTTAATTCGAACCATATTAAGAATTTTAATTTAATCATACTTTGCCTTTTGTAAGTATTCATCCGATTTTGTTAAACATTGCTTTTTTGCATATATTCAGGCGTTTAAAATATATCGATAAAATTTAGTACAACTAAACTGTGCTAAAATTGTATAACACGGATGTTTTAAACTACTCCAGAAAGCAACGCCAAACAGATCGTAATACTTATCAGCTGAGAATGATAAAAGGTATTATCCCAAAATTCCCTGACTAAACACTTGATTTAACTGAATCATTGTTAATCGGAAAAAAATCTTAATTAATAATTAAAGCTTTTAAAAGCTAATACAATGTGGCAGGAAGAATTTCTAAATGAAGTACTTGAAAGAATCAAAACATTTATGACATTGTAGGGCTCTTTATTTTGACGTGCCATCACTCATCACAACGAAAATTATTGTCTTTTTAACTAACTTTTCCTCGATTTTCTGATTTATGCAAAACATTTCAACACCTACAACATAAGTGCTTATTATATTGCAAGTGTACATGATTTAGTTAAACATATGTTAAAAAAGCAGTGCAATCTTAGAACTCAGTCCTTATATGAGAGAATATAGAAAAATTGTGGATATGGTATATTTCAAACTTGAGAAACAGGAATTGCGGTATGGAGAAATTAGGGGAAAAGTTCAAGTTAGGTACGAATGAACTTCTCCAGCAGACTGGTTAGGTCAGGAAAAACGAAAGAAACTCTAGGTCTTACGGCGTAATAGCAAAATTGACCACTATTTTGTTAGTTTAGTCTGCTCAGGAATTTGCGACAACATATTTCGCTAGCACACTTTCTACCGTTTAAACCGATTAAACGCATAAGTTTCCCAAATCGGTTGACTATAAGCGCCTTTGTATAGGCAACGTATTTTTTGCTAGAAATAACTGCGGTAGTGAATTTTGGAAAAGGCGAATGCACCAAATGGAGTTATCAGCTGGGTCAGAATGAACGTTTTAAGATCTACATTTTGGTACCTAGTAAAAAGTTATCTCAATGATTAAAGGTGATATTTTGTTTTCAAGAAATTAAGAAAACAAAATACTATTTTTGGTGGGAGCTTATGGAGCTGTCAATTTAATTGAAATGTAATATCATATGTTTATATTAATGAATTTCATGAAATTTAAGAGCTTACTCAATTTATAAGCAGCTCATTTTAAATGCCTAAGTGTAGACAATTCACGTATATTTGAATAAATACAATAAATTTTGTTCTTCTGTTTGACCGGAATTTCACCAAAATCAAATCTCCGAAAAGGTATTTTTTTACAAACATTTAAACGAACCTGCTATGAAACAATCGCGAGAGTTAATACTGGTTATCTACCATACAAGCATAGAACAAATGAATAAAAATTCCTAATCATTCGTCTAATGTATGTTTGGTAGATAATACATATTTAAGATTAACTCTTTCGATACAGAAAACGAATACATGCCATCCATTCTGGCGTTTAGAAAATACTTGAAGGCTTCTAAGATCTTTAAAACGCATTCATACTTTTCAGCGTATCTTTTAAACCGTAGTACAGATTACAGATTACCAGGATTTTACCAAGCTTACAAAGATATTCCATTCAAAAGCCTTGTCTTGCCATATTATTCGAATAACAAAAAAAAAATGAATGATTATAGTTTTTTAATACGAAATTTACATACCAGGTAAAACTCTCTGCAACTCACTGCACCATCTAGGTGCATAAACAGGCCAGATTTCTCCAACTCACTTCCGGAAGTCAGAGATCGAGTAGTCCGGGGTTCTTTAGCAGTTACCATGAAGTGTTCCAGTTAGTTTAATTGTGATTATCCGATGATTTTTTCGAAGGCAGTAGAAACCTGATTGAAAAAAAACTTATAAATAACAATAATTCACACTACATAAAGCAAACCAGAAACTGCCAGTGATGTAAGAAATCGATGTTCACCTGCACGGTCCAGGTCAAGTTCGTGTTCGACTTGACTAACAAGGTAACCATCAGGATCATAGCAATTTCGTAAACGTCCTGATAGATAATTGCTTCTTTTTTTCAAATTTACGGACATTTTTCAAACTCTTCCGGTTCTTGTGTATATTTCGCTTTTTTTTTTTGTTGACACTTTCTACAGCACTAAAACACAGTGGGGAGAAACAGCCAGAGAAAAGTCAAAATCATAATTTTTCATTAAATTACATAAATTAAATTTAACTTTTACCAATAATGTAGTTTGCAGTGTAAATGATTTTTTGAAACGACAACTACATATTTACAAAAAAAAATTAAAAATAAACTCTAAATTTTACTACATGAAAAAAATAAGTTTGATTTTGCTCTGGGTGTTTGTTCCCACTGTGTTTCAGTGCCTTTTTTTTTTTCTTTGCTTGTCCGCAATGGGACAGCTAAGACCAATATGGTCCAACTCGCCATTTCAGTGCCTTGATAAATGTCAACAAAGGAAGTGCGAAATAAACAAGAGAACTTAAAATATCCGAAAATTCGCGAAAATTGGAGCGATGGGCGAGCTAGACGTTGACGGAAGCGGCAATGATCCTGATGGTGACTTGGGTTGTCCAGCCGAACAGAAACGTGACATGAAACGTACAGGTAAATACCGATTTTATACTTTCCCGGCAGAGTTTTTGGTTTGTTTTAGTGAGTGCGAAAAAAAGTTTATCCACCTATAACTTTATTCTTCAACCAGGTTTCAGACTGCCGTCGAACAAACTTCGGAATGGACGAACTATAGGAAAGCGGTACTGGCTGGCAGCTACCGCTAACACAACCCCGGGATCTAACTGTTTTATCTACCTCGGTCGTTGATTGCAGGAAGTTGATTGTCGATTTTTTCCTGTTTTACGGACCTAAAGATTAAGGCGACAGAGGTACATTTATATCTGGTATGTAACTGAGTTTTTTTCTGGGATTTTCATCCTGTTGGATGATTCATCCCTACGTGTAACTGAGTTATATGTGTGAAGTGTTTTTGAATGCTGTAGATTATTCCTAGAGATACAAAATAATGAAAAATAAATTTGTTTATGCTTTGAAAGGACTTATTTTTTTTAGAAGGCTCTCGCCTAATCGATGAATACCTATTAAGCGTATTTATAAGAGTTTTTAAATCTTAAAAAAACCATTATGTTTGTACATTTTTACAATTTTAAAACGCCTTTGTATAGGCAATGTTTTCTTCTTTGACTTTTATGATTGGTTTGAGAGAAAACGTTTGAAAAGGAACAAAATAATTCTATCATTATGATCTTTTTTTAAGCATTTCGCTTTTGACACGGACCAGAGTGTTTCCAAATTTTGCTGTTCTTTGTTTTTTTTTCTTTGGATGAAAGTCTATACCAAATTGTGCTAGTAACTTGCTGTGATTAGCTCATTTTGGTCTCCACATGCTGTTAGATAAAGATTATTGAAAGCATAATAATGCCTCACGCTGCTATCGAAGAAAAATCAACAGCATATGATGCTCTCAGTTTGCTGTTAACGTCTTATTTTGGTCTCAGTATGCTATCGATTTGGGCATCAAAGTCTGCTCGGGAAACACCAAAATTTAGGTTTTAAGAATCGATTCATTGGAAAATAAGATACAGCAAAGCAAAAGTGAATGTCTTTTTTAAGAATTCTTTGTACGGTAAGTTTCGAGATAACGGTTAAAATTTATTATTGACCCCAACATTTTATGTATGATGTATTTTTTACAATTAAAAAAATCAAGAAATCAATTTTATTCAACAATATTTATAATATTTTTAATATTTATAATAATTAAAACTAAAATAGTTTTTTTTTGGTTAAACATATCGATTTTATTTTTCAAAATTAATGAGCTATAATAAAATATCTACACAATGAATTTAATATCATAACAATCCGTCAACATTTGCGGCAAGGGAAACACCAAAAACTTAAATTTAATTTTCTTCCTTGAGGATATTTTGCGAACAGCTTTGGAGGGTTAACATATTGCGGACCAAGTACGATATATCTCGTTTTTTCGCTTACCGCTAGTTTGCTTCTCTTCGAAGCATTACTTCAATGTTACAAATTAAATATTTAATTACTTATCAATAAAAATAAAAACAACAATTTCTGTAACTCGAAGATTAAATTTTTTTGAGATTTTGTCCATTGTTTTCTGGAATATATAATGCTTTATTTCGCTTCCTATTTATGTGGATGATGGATCGGACAAAATCATGCTGAGAAAGAAACGTTTGAAAAGTAATAATAATTTGGGAAATTTATATTTTTAAGCAATAAACATAGCTTAAAAATTAAAATGATATTGACAATCTTTCTACATTTAAAAGTTTTTACGCTTTTCACACCAGCAGAAATTGAACTCGTAACTTTCCAAATATTGTTTTCAAGATTTTCTACCGTCATAAACGTGCCATTCTGTAGATTTTCTTAAAGTTTGACTTCTAATTTTAGCCAAATAATCTTGACTGTACAAGTGCAATAAGAGATAAAATAAAATTTAAAAAAAGAATAGAACCAGATTACAACTTCCAACTGTTGAATTATTTTCTGCAGATGTTTAAAATTGGATTGTAACGGGTATAGCATCGGTTTGTTAACGGCCCACATATTTATACAATGGGATTTAAATATAACAGAAATAAATTGATATTTAGGTCGAACACTTACGATGAATTTCAAATCCTACACGTCCTACACGGTCCTACACGGAAAAGGAAATGATTGTTTGATCATCGAATCATGTTGTAAAAAGTTAAAGGCAAAGGTTTTTTTTCCGTTTGACAGGCCTCGTTTCATAACTTCTGTTTAAAATATTTGAAGCAAGTTTTTTACTTTATACTAAACTATTTCAAAAAGATGTTTCAAATACCAATGAATCAGAAACTAGTCGTGGTTCAAACGCCACGTACTCAACGTTAATCTCGCAGGTTCAGGTGAAAATTTCCATGTCGGAATGTTTTTAATGAATGTTAAAATCTAGTTGAAACTAGAATCAAGTATTGAGAAAATAATAACAATTAAAGCACTTCAGGATACAAAGAGAGAAACGGCCTTAGAACGCTTTTTTCGCAAGCAACCAAAAGTTTTTAAAACATTTCTCTATCAGGTTTTATCAGTTCAATCTTGTATTATTTTACAACTTCTTTCCAGTTCAATTTTCAAGTAGCTTAACGATGCAGAGCATATGCAACATACAGAGAATCCAGTGGCATTGGACATAGGATAGAAGAAGCTTCCAGCCAATGAAGAAAAGCTAGTAAAATTTTTACAAAGTGCAAATTTAATATAAAAAATTTAGCTTTAAAAGTTAAAATGTAAATTATCCCTCGATACAGTGGCTGAATGACCACGAAGGTTAAAATTCTCTTTATAAATATTAATAGAATAGAATAAAATAGAATAGAATAGTAGCTTTACGAACTTAAAAGTTGACAGAAAGTTCACATAAATTGCTAAACAACTTCTAATTAGCTTCAAAAGCACATTAGAAAGCAGCGCAAAAAATTGAAAATAAATTTTCGCTCCTTCTTATACCTTCTCATGTCTGCTTATTTTATTCTATTTAGCCAAGTCTATCTATTACTAAGTCACATTTTTTAACATAATCCTACCAAGCCTTGAACCCGAGCTCACCGCTTGGTAAAAAAGCTACAATACTGCTACTCTATATGAACATCAAAAGAAGGCAACGATTTTACTTAATGTGATGATTTTATTTAAAACGATTTTTCGGTTCCTAATTTATACTTTACCCACTTTAAAGTTGTTAAATCAATGTTTATCTCCCATTGTCGTTTCTCAAGAAACGATGTGTTTGTTAATTCAAACATGGGTTGAAGTTCAAAGTAAGTAGAATTAATCCTTTGAATCTACTTCAAAGTTCCTATATTGAAAAAGTTGTCAATTTATTTTTATTTGGAAACATTTTAAGACTGATTTGACTTCGACTTCAACCTCGACTCCAAAAATAACCAAGATAATTCAACTTATACAAGAAATAAACCAAGATAATTAAACTTTTACGAGAAATAAACACATTTGTCGAAATCTTGTCGATTCTCCCAACTCTGCCTTAGGGCGGGGTTGGTATTCCATCTCTTCTATCTAACTTTTTTTTTATATTATTTTGGACTTTTTTTTTGGAATTCGGCTCCTCTACCCAACTTAAAATCACTCTTTTTTCAAAAAATCTTTTAGAACTAATAGCTAATCGTTTTCAAGATCGAAGATAACAAGAACCGAGGATTTCTGACGCTACAAAATAAATGAATATTGATCGAAAAGTAGGCCCATTTCCTGTATTCTCACATTTTTAAGCTTCTCTTTATTTATTTATTCGTCAACCGTAACGTAGACTAGTTTGATACATGTGCAGTAGCTTTTAACATCTACTTGCCATAAGTTCTTATATTAACATAAACATTAACATAAAAAATCTCAAACACGTAAGTTAACAACCTTTATTACAGAATTATTATGTTTCTATTCGATTTGAAGGATGATTTTTTAATCACAATTTAATAACGCCATGGGCTAAGGAAAAATCCATTTCCAACCACAAAAACGAACTTTAGTCCTTTCCCAAGTCTATCGTATACAGCACGATTCTTTATTGTTTCATAAAGGACCGCGAAGAAATCTAAGCCTGTAAACCGTGAAATTCAGCATGCTGTATCTTAGAAGCCATTGGATCAAATTTAAAAAAAAAATAGTATTTGAAGTGACCTTAAGCATTGTGTATAATTTTGCAGAAATTATTTTAACTATGAAATTTATAATACAGACCCCGTTCAATTTTGGCTACACGCCCGTACATTTTGTGTTGCCAAAATCGAACGGTTTTTTTCTCAACTTTTTTTTCAGTTATTTTTACAATATAGCTATTATTATTAACAAAAACGATATTTTTGTCAATTTGCAACCATTTGAAATCATTTCTAATTTTTTTCATCATGTTTTGATGCATTTTGCACTTTTCTTATTTTGTTTAAAATGTTTGTTTTCATTTGTTATATTTGCTGTTTTTGGCATTCTTCATCATTTTTCAGTTGTTTTTTTAATCATTTTCAATCTTTTGTTGAAGTTTGTTTTTAAACTTTTTGAATTTTTCATTTTTTTGTCATTTTTGAGTACTTTATAATTTTTTTTTTAAAACTTTTGTTTTTATTGTTGCATTTTATCACCATTTCAGAACATAAAAACGTAATAAATAAATAAATAAATAAAATAAAATAACAGACGTTACGAAGTAGTTTTAAGAAAACAAATATGGTGAATTGCGGGACTTTTTTTGGTCAAAATGGCCAAAAATCTAGTATTCGCTGTGTAACAGACCAGTTTAGTTATCCCGTACTCGCTTATCCTCAAAAATATCAATTATCATATATAACAATTTATCCAATGAAGTCATATCTGATAAAATAACGGTCTATGGCTGGCGTTCAAGTCTCCTAAACCAATGGTCAAGAGATCAAATTTCGGACTTAGAACACAAACTAATTGGGCTGGTGGTTTTAGTGTAAGTAATATGCTAGCCATCACTCATGAGAAAGATGTACGCATTTCTTCAATACAGCATGGATCATCAGACATCTGGACGCATTGTTTATTATACCATAGCGCTCCTAGTTGTCGGATCTAGAATTTTTTGACAGTACCTTGTTCGGAAATGTTTCCTCTATCAGTGCTGAAAATTTCATTACGATTCGTTTTGTTCCAAAAAAAGTTACACTTGATAGAAGCCGCGAGACGAAAATTATTTTTGGACACCCACGTTCAAAAACCCGATGTGGTCTGGTTCAAAAATCGCGAAATCTGACTTGAGGAGGCTTCCTGACCAAAAATTTTACAAAGCCACTGCTCGGAGTGATGTTCCCATCAAGTTAAAATTTGTTTTTGCCAATAACTTTGCAGAAAAGTGTTTAATCTGGCAAGATATTTGGAGCTGCGGCCGAAAAACCCCGGTTTTTTTTTGTGAAAAACGAGACCATGGACTCCGAAATGTACAAGGAGGGGTGTCTGAAAAATGATTTTTTCCTTTTGTTAGATCTCACAATGAACCAGTAAAGTTTTTGCTAGATTTAGCTAGCTGTCACTACAGTGAAGAGGTACTACAGTGGTATCGGGCCAACTGGTGGATTTTGTCGAAAAGAAAATCAACCCACCCAACAGCCCTCATTTCCGCCCTATCGAAAAATTTTGAGCAAATGTTAATCAGAAGATGAAGAAGAATGGTAGGACGAATCGGGATGCAACAGAGATGAAGAGATTGTGGAACAAAATGGCCGCTGAGGTCAGTGAATAGGGTGTCCAAACTTTGAAGAGTGGTTCTCGACGAAAAGTATGAAATTTTATCATAACAACATCGGAATAATTTTTTTATTATTTTTCCTTCAAAGTGCAGTAAAAACCCTACAATTTGAGCACAAAACATTTTTATTTCGTTTACAAAGCTCCGAGATAGACCCTTTCTAATGCGTCCAGATTTGTAGTGATCCATGCTTTATGTTTCAACATTATTCCCGCTCAATTTCTCTGTAACTAACATACTTCTATCAAATTTTCTATTACAGATTCCCATGACGAATCGCCGTGAAACAATACCATCGTTAGGAAGATAACCTGATGGCACACCAAAAAAACATCTGAATAGTGAAATTATTCGGTGCGCTCCGTGAAACATTCAGAGAGAAATTAACTCAGACAGAAGGAGAGAGGGTGGCCCCATAGCTCATGACGCCTTTCGCAACAATCGTCAGAAAATAACGTCGAGTCAAGTCCGGATGCTGTCCTCCGTGTCGTCAAGTGTGGGGAAGTGTGGGATTTTTTGAATCATCATGGCTTTAGTTTGGTAGTGATGCAGACAAAGCGTTGTGCCGTACCTGAAAAGTGAAATTGTAAAAAACCCCTTCCAATTCGGTTCTGGCTGATTAAGGTGTGGTAGCTTATCGGGGAAGATTAACGTACACTTTGGAGATATTTTTTCGGAATGGTTAAACCGATTGGTTAGTCTTCGTTGAACGATCCCGACGTCGGGCGGGTGGATTGATTCAGATTTGGAGTTTGGTGCTGAAAGTTTGTGAAGTGATTTGTAGACCAGTGAAGAAAGTGATCACATTTATTTTTAAGGTGAACCGAACTCCAGTCTGCTAAAGTAGAACGGAAACGTGGTGGAAAGTGCGCGAGATCGTTCAAGTGATCAACTATTTCTCATGCGTGATCGGAAGCTGGGAGATCGAGGAGCCACCCTGGTCCAATAATAATGATACCGATTTGCGCTAACGGCGGAATCTGCATTAGAAGCACCATCATTAGCGTCGGCCATCATCAGCTGCCACAGACTCATCTCATCTCGGCAAGTGATTATTAAAAATAAAAAGAGAAAAACATCCCGCCTCGAAACCATCTCGAAACGACATCCGTGCTAGAAAGCGCAAGAAAAAGAAAAATCGATCGATTTCCTGTCCCGAGACCAGAGAGTGTTTCTCCGTCGAGTGAGATTTCATCGCTGGGTCCGGTCCAGAAACTACTTTGCCCTAACTAGGTCTCCCGGTTTATTCCTCCTTGGCTTCCCCATCCATATTCATTTACTCCGTGGCCAAACCCCAGGGCACATGACACCCGAGAGCGAAAAACCGAGGCTGGAAGATCTGATGGGAATCGCCTGAGCTGATCAGCATCGGCAGTGTTACTAGAGTGTAGAGTGTGTGGTGAGGTGAATCCAGTTCGAAGGGAAAGAAATCTCCGATTAAAAGTAGAACAAGCGCATCCGGTTGTTGGGTTCCAAGTTGTTGTTGGCTCCAAGTAGTTCCAAGACCAAGACCCAAGCAAACAGCAAACGTCGACCCCGGGAATCTAACGGAGTATCTGGCAGAGCGCCTCGAAGAACGCGACTGGCTGATCGAATTTGGCAGAACACCACTCTTAGGGGGTCCTAGTTGTTTTGTTTGCCATACTCAAGTTGAGAAATTTAGTGAATTGTGTCTGTGTGTTCGGTTTAAGTATTCTCGCTGCGGGAACAAGTGAATCGAATAGAGTTTTAATTTTGCTTTGGACTTCTCTTTGACTGAAGTTCATTGAGATCCGTTATACGAGAAGAGTTTACCCGTTTGGTGAGGCTGTTTTAATTTAATAAATTTGAAAGAACATCAAACAAAGGTAAGTGGTTATTTGTTAATTTTTATTCATTTAATTGATTTCGAATTGAAAAATTTTAATTAAAATTCATATGAATTAAGAAGAGCTTGTCAGATTGCCCGGTTTTATCCGGGTTTGTTCGGATATTTGATACAAAATTTGGTTAATGTCCGGTTGCCCAGATTTCATTTCAAACAGCCTGGATTTTGCCCGGATTTATTAAATTTATTTATCAAATAAAAAAAACCAGTTGTACTTTTTAATGCGTCTTTTTTTCCTTTTATATGAAGGAATTACGAATACTTTTTAAAATCTGCTCATAAGTTTAGATGAAAAAAAAGTTCCATGATTTTTTTTTCTTGATTTTTGTTGAGTAACTCTTGGGTTTTGAGCAAATTTGCCCGGATAATAAACGCTTGTTGATCAAAAACATTAAAGTTAAATTCCCAAATTTTGCCCCGTTTTTAGATAAAAGAGCCCGGATTTTTCCGGCTTGGATACGTGCTGAAAAAATTCTGGTAACCTTAGATTGTGAACTCATTTTGATTCAATTTTTGGTTTTTCTGACCACAGCTGTTTATTTGAAAAGTTCATAAATCAAATTCCCGAAGATTTTTTAACCATATTTTTTTTTTGAATATCATGAAATTTTGAATACACAAAAATGTTTTTCTGTTAAATAACATTCATTTCCAACCGATAGTGATGAATGGAAAACGAAGAGGGAGTGGGCAATTTAAGGTTAAAGTCAATGAATTTCGACGTACTTTGGACCAAATGTGCGGTAGGATATCGGTTTGAGCCAGGCACAGTCTTAGAGCTCGCTCTTGTGGGGTTGGGGACTGAAGGGGTTTAAAAAAAAATCAAAAATCGACCAATAAAAACAATTTCAATATCTCGCGAAAAAAGAATAACGATGGAAGAGTGCGATAGGACGGGGGAGGTTCTGTAAAATGCTTCTTTCTCACCAATTTGATCTCACCCGATCTCGCCCGATCTAATTGAATTAAATCAGAGGTATTTTGAAAAAAATTAAAGTTAGAGAAACAATCCAAACTTGTTAAAACTTTTATTTATAACCTTTCCGATATCTTTTGATACAACTTCAATCAGATAATCAATAATTTTTCAGGCAGAAATCTTGAATAAAACATGATTTTGTTTTTGTTTACACAGAAATTTTTTTTATACTATTACGTGTCACTGAAATTGCAACCTTGAAAATAAATCAACCTGCAATCAACAAAACCTGTAATTTTGAATTGTTTTTCTTGAAAGTTAACGAAGATTAATTTATTATTACAGCAAATGTCCTGTAAAAAAGTTGTACACTGAAAATTAAATGTCACGTAATTTGTTTTACGACTTGAAAAATAACGGTAAATGTCCTGCTCCTTTTTGTTACAGGACATTTGCGTAATTCTACAGGAAATAATTTTTGCTGTGTACCAAGAAGTAAAAAAAAAAACGATTTATCATGAATTTATTTAGAAATCTCTCGTTATAAATGCATTTATTTTTAAATACACTTGTTGTTGAAGAGAAGAAATTTTTAGAATTCCTTCAAATATTTGTATATCCTGGGATTTTTCACCTCAGTTCAGAAATAAAATCAACGAAATGTTAATGCTTCTTATTTCTGAATTTTCCCTTCTTATTTCACAACCTTACGTTTGAAAATGCTAATGTTTGATGTTTTTGATAACATAAGGAAACATAATTTTTAAAGTCTAAGTTTGAACAACTGTTTTTGGAAGATTTTTACGTTCTGAGTTTAAGGCAATTGTCAGATTTTGTCCATCAGCACTTTTTTTTGTAATATGGTGTAGGAAAATGATGGAATAATTCGATTTTGAGTGGAATGATTCGCCTTCAATTACCAAGCCTTTGTTATATTCTACAGTTTTCTCAAAAAAATAGATGAATTTATTAAATGAATTTTCATATAGTTTTTGTTAAAATCAAGAGTTGTTTAAAAAAACTTTTGGTTTATTTGAAATTGGCGCTCCAAGATTCGTCAAACACAACTCTCAAGTTTTTTGCCCCTTAAAATATTTTACATTGGTAACTTCGATATTATGTTACTATCCTGATTTATTTTACTTGAAGGTATTGGGAATTTTTGTTTTGCTTTTAGCAATTTTTAAATTGATTTTTCATGGTGTATTCTGGTCAAAGAGTTTTTACCCAATATTTGTTTTGAATCTGAAACAAAAATATCAAATGGGAATCTGATGTCTGGAGTATTTATAATTTAACTTTAATAGATTTGCTCATTAATTTCAATTTCACTTGCTGCATTTTAACTAAATTCTATCTTGAGCGAATTAAATGAAATTTTAAAATGTATGTATGAATTAAGTAAAATGTTGTAAGAAATGTAGATTTTTTTGTTGGTGGAAACATCATGCCTTTTTAAAATTTATATTTAATATAATAAAATGTGGGATAGAATTTTCATAGCACAAACTTACAAAATTAAAAATTTTCATGGTCAATCAACTTAAGCGATAACTTTGATTAATTTTGGCTACTGAAAAAATCAACAAAAGTTTAATTTTTTTTTTCTAGTTCTACGAAAATTCAGGAATTTGACGAATTTTCAAAGAAATTTTAAACTTAAATGAATCTCAGATATTAAAAAAAGCAAAACGCTTTGCAGTCAACATATAATTTGTTAAATATTGAAATAAATATTTAATATTTAACAAGACACTTTGCAGTCTTGAACAAAATTGTTAAATATTTCAGTAAAGAAAAATTTAAACACCCTTTTTGTGATGTCAGCGTTAGTTTTTTTCAATTAAATTTTCAGAGAAATGTAGAGTTTCCTTTTTTCCTTAAGTATCGTATATAATAAAATAGGATTGTGAAAAGATTTTAAATCTGTTTCTAGTTTTAATTCAGGTTTTTCAATTTATCAGCCTTCAATAGCTTACTTCAATTAAAGTTGGGTCATTTCAAAATTTTACCAGTTATAGCACTAAAACTAGAAGTGATTGACAAAATCTGACAAAATATTTGAATTCATGTCGCCAACGTCTCACAAAATCAGATATTGAAATTAGAGTCTTCAACAATGTCAATTTAAATAATTATATTTTTTGCCTGATCTAAAACTGGATCGTTACTTTATGTTCATGATCATTATGTGAATGATCAAAGGAAAAAAATGATGATATGATTGGTGTGAATCTTAAAACCATATTAGTTAAAAATCACTCCAAGATTTTTTTTTCAATTTATAAAATGAATCAGTTTTGAATGAAATCAATCTTTGATAACTGATGAGTCAACAAACTCACATGAAAAACAGAAACTGATGATGATGATCATTTAATTGAGAATTCAGGTATCACCATTATTTACTGGTTTCAAAAAAGCATCCCGCTGTTTTTTTATGCTTTATGTAACAAAACATTTAAATAATAAGTAATATCACTAATAAATGATTGGAATATTTGATTTCAATTCATTTGAAAAATTTTTTGGAGACTGCAAAACGATTGGATTTATAATTTAAAGAGTAGTTTTGATTTAATTTAATTAAAGACTTCCATTAAATTTAAAAAAAAATATTTCCGTTTACTGCAGAGTTGGAAAAAAATGCAAATTTGTTCAACTTTGTATTGGGGATTCTTTTTTATTTTCAGACGGGTTTGCACCGGGGGTCTTCAGATTTTCCCCAAAATTGCAAATTAGTTTTATTTCAACGACCTAAAAACATTTGTATTTTTTTTTTCAAATATCTTCAAAAAAAATATTTTACGAGATGGATTTGGTTAGATTTTTTTTGTAAATTAAATAAAGCAAATTAAAAAGCTTCATTTTTTTTATATTTTTAACTGAAATCTTGAAATAACGCATCATAATTATCATATAAAATATTTCAAAGTTTTAAAGTTATGACCTTTAATATGAAAAATAGTGAATAAGCTTTGAATTATGTCTAAAAGTACCGTCTGTATCACCGAATATTCTGCAAAAATTACCATTGAATCGCCCAACTTTGTGAAAAATTAGGAAATAAAATGTTATGTTTCAGAGGAAGTTTGTAGTAAACCTTTGTTTTTTCATTAAACTCAAAATAACTGATGATTTGTTCTAATAAAATTGGTATAATTTCACTTAGGAATAATTATTCTTTAAAAATGTACCATTGTTGAGGATTTTTTTTAAATTTCAGAATCGCAGTTAATATCATGAAGTTTGATACAGACTTCAATCAAGTGCAAATGAGAACTCATCCCAAACCTCTGAATAAAGCATGATAAATGGCTTCAGAATATTCTAATGAAATTAGTGGATATGATTCAAAGTGAAACACAAATCCAGATTTCATGGTTCGGAATAACTTTTATCAGCATGGTTTCAACGTATCATCATACCATCAAAAGTATTTTTTGGTTTTCATTTTACAAAAAAGCGTAAAAACGACAATACTCTAAAACCAAGCAATTTTTTTGACGCTTTAAAAAAAATTATAAACAAATAGACAATGATACAGCATACATTAAGGGGCAAAGTTTATATTCGTTGTCTTCATACGATTCCGCAGACCCTCCCACTATTCTCTTTTTTTTAAACTTTTTGGTTTGATAGGGTTTCTGGAAGTTTGTCCTATAAAAGCTGGCTATTGAAAAAAAAACATTTTTTTCATATTAAAAATTTATCACAAAATAACAGAAAAAAAATCTAACTAAAACTTTAAACATCCGAGGAACAAAGTTAAACTTTCACATATTTAACAAGTTATATCCTTCATTCTTTGAATTCATCAGAAGAGGTATTTGTTTTTGAACCTTCGTAAAAATAGACATTTTAACATTTTTAAATTACAATATTTGAAGAAATTAAAGATAAAATTTTCCGTAAAAACATTGTTAACCTAAAGGGTGATACGGTCAAAGTTTGGTCAAGGGAAAACGCGTGTAGATCGGTGAAATCGTTTATTCTAAAAATGAAATTAAATTTCTTTTTCAAGTATTATTAGTATAAAATTTTGGAAAAATATTTAGTTAGGCTTTGCCATCAGATTTTGTACATGCACCTTGTCCACCTTCTTCGCCGCAGAAAGCCAGTTTGTCTTGAACTGCTGCTCGTCCTTAGCAGTTTTTTTGGTCTTCTTTAGGTTCTGCTTAACAATAGCCCAGTATTTCTCAATTGGGCGGAGCTCTGGCGTGTTGGGAGGGTTCTTGTCCTTGGGAATCACCTGCACGTTGTTGGCAGTGTACCACTCCATGGCCTTTTTACCGTAATGACAAGATGCCAAATCCGGCCAAAACAGTACGGAACAACCGTGTTTCTTCAGGAAAGGCAGAAGACGTTTATACAAACACTCTTTCACGTAAATTTCTTGGTTGACAGTCTTGGAAGCTATGAAAATGCTGCTTTTCAAGCCACAGGTACAGATGGCTTGCCAAACCAGATATTTCTTCGCGAACTTTGACAGTTTCAAGTGCTTGAAAATATCTGCTACCTTTCCCCTTCCTTTTGTCGTATAAAACTCCTGTCCCGGAAGCGGCTTGTAGTCGGCTTTGAAGTAGGTTTCGTCGTCCATTATCACGCAGTTAAACTTCGTCAGCATCGTCGTGTACAGCCTCCGGGATCGCGCTTTGGCCGTCGTATTTTGGTAATCATCGCGATTTGGAGTCACTACCTTCTTGTAAGTCGATAGTCCGGCTCGTTTTTCGGCTCGATGTAAGGTTGTAGATGATACACCCAGCTTAATTGCGGCATCTCGAAGAGAGAGGTTAGGGTTTCGCTTGAAAATACCGGCAACTCTCTTTGTCGTCTCAGCGGCTTCCGGTTTTCGATTTCCCCCCGATCCAGACTTCCTGGCTGTCGACAAACGTTTCCCAAACACTTTAATTACATTTGTAATAGTTGATTTGGAAACTTTTAGCGATTTTAACAGCTTTGCGTGCAAGTAGCTCGGATTTTCGTGATGCGCGAGCAAAATTTGGATACGCGGCTCTTCTTCCTTGGACCAAGGTTCTTAGATACACTAGGTTCTCCGACTTTCACAGTAAGTAGGCGAGGAGTGAGCGGGGCTCTCAATGAGTTTGTTAATTTTTTGCTCAGCTTTTCTGTGGTTTGTTGGTAAACAAACTTCATGAGTTCTGCATAGTTGCATAGCCTAAATAGCCAAAATGGCTGAATCGGGAATTCGTTATCCGGGAACACCTCTTGAATATATACCCACCTTGCCTTGGACGGCATTTTGACAACTGAAGAGTGAATTCCAAAATTAAAATAGGAGCAACATTCTACACACACACACACACACACACACCTTCAAAATGAGGGGTGTTCAGGTTTTTTAAATGAAAAATACGTCAAGTTGATATTGACCAAGTTTTGACTGTATCACCCTTTATCTACCCCTTCCAAAAAAAAGTTAAATAAAGATATTTTGATTTGAAAAAACTTTCTTTTAAATTGATTTTCAAAATTATTCGGAAGTGAACTATTTGAATGAAAGTTATAGCTATGCTTAAGTCTTGAGCCTAAATGTTATTTGAAGGTTTGTTTAAAGATTGAAGGAGCCACTTTCTACGAAAAAAAAAGGAATATATTTGATGCCATGAAACTCATTGAATAAAAACAAAATAACCTTTTTGAAAGTTATAAAAGTTTTCCTGTTTATCAAAACATGTGCATAGCTTTATGAAAATCACTTAGGAATTGTTATTGTTGATAACATGTACGATAAATTTATAGGATACTAGCAGGCCCGGTAAACTTCGTCTTACCATGTTCCACTTGGCGTCTATTTCCATTTTTTTCGCTGTTTGACTTAAAAAGCATCAAATCTTGAGTTGTTAATCGTCTCGCTTTCTTCAACATGTCTTAGTTTTTTAACCTATTGTCCCGCTTAATTATATCGATTTTTTTTTTTTTTTTTTTTTTTTTTAATTTTATTTGAGACTTTTTAAACACTTAGTGTTCATTCGAGTCTTAACTTATAAAATACTTAAAATTAATTACATAAAGCCTTAAAACTAACACAATATTCTGATTTTTATAATTTTTTTATAAGACCACTTGATTTTATAAATTTTATTAGTTTTTGTTCTGCTTCTGGGGTGTATGCCAAAATATCGCCTATCGTTGTTCCAATTTCGCATTCTTGCCTTTGACTTTCGTATTTTTTGCAGTCCAATAGAAGGTGTTTAACGGTTCTTCTTACTCCACATACTTCGCAGTTCATGTCGCTTTTATCAATCAAGGATCTGTGAGTTTCCCATGAATGTCCTATTTTTAAACGTCGAATCGCAACTTCTTCTCGTCTTGACGTGGTATTGTATTCCCAATGGCGTGTTGTGCATCTTATCTCCCTAAAATTATATCGAATTGTCCCGCTTAATTATATCAGGAATTATTGAATCAGCGGATTCATTATTGAATCTAAGAATTTTAACTTTTCATAAATTATTAAAAAATTCTCTCCTATCAATTTTATATGCATCTTACATGAATCCTTTTCGTTTACATTTCCTTGATTCGGATGATTTGAATATTACCGAATGATATCAGGTATCAGCTTCCCGTTGCAAATTCGATTTTTTCAGCACTCAACGTTACCATCAAACTTGGCAAGCCTCATGCTAAAAAAAATCCCCTCTTTATAACTTGTTCCATAAAAACATATGATGATTATATCTATGATTCATTAATTGTATACTATTTAGTTGATTTACTCCGCTTTGCTCGAGTTCACTTTAAGGTTGAAATCGAAATCAAAAGTTTCTCATTTATTGAAATTCATTGCATATGAAACTTTATGGAAGAAGAATTTTGAATATCGGGACATTTTTTGGAGTGTTTGCCCAATTTAGCTCCCGAGTAGCTTTTGATGGTATATTTTTTTGAACTGAAGAAATAAAACATTAGAGAAGATTTTTTACAAACCATTTTTAAGCAGCTTCACTTTCCTCACCTTTGGAAGCAGTGGTTATTTATATCCATATTTTCATCAAAATCATGTCCAAAAAAAAAAGTTCGCCCTTTTTTATATTTGTTCGAGCAAAAAATGCAAATTAATCCAAGAAGACTTGATTTATTGGGTTAATGTTCAAAGGAATTTAATTTGGGTTTGAAAGGAGAAAATATATGTTTTATTTTTTTGTTATTCAACCGAATTTAAGCATTTTTATTTTCTTTTTTATCCTTAAGGACAAACCTGCCAATTTAAACCATTGTTGTCTGATTTACAATTTTCCTAAACAGTGTTGAAGGTGATTTTCGATTCTATTTAAGATTATGTGATATTTTCAAGATTCAATAACATTTAATTGGAATCCATGTTTTAAAAATGAAATACATAAAAAAGAACTAAACTTTTAAGGCTACGATCATTTCATTTTTTTTTTCTGGAAATTTTCATGTAAATTTACCTTGAAATTTACCTTGGCATTTAAAAATTTTAAATATCCGCTTCAGATTTAACACTCGGGATACTTGATCTGAATATTTTAGAGAAAAATTGGTATATGTTTCATGGCTAAAAGGCGTGTTGCCACTTGTTCACCGTGTGAAATGACAGGAGTTTTTTTTTTTTCAACAATTTTAGGTCATAAGAAAAACTTATCAAAAAAAATTCTGCTTCTGCTATCAAAAAAATTATGCTTCTGGAATATTAATCACAAAAAAAAAAATTCAACAAACAATCGGATCTAAAGTCTCTTCTATGTAGCCAAAATATGTTAAACAAAAACACACATTTATGTTAAATACGTACTTGAATTCTGTGTAAACAAACAGGGAACCTGTAAACAGTTTTTCGGTAAACGATTTCAAAAAAAAGTTAAGTTTATTTAGTCAGATTGTTAATTTGGGCCCAACCATTTATAAATTAAGAAATCATGTATACATTTTTTGTAAATGTTGAACGTTTGCACTTCTTTGCATTCGGCCTTTAAAAAAACGTCAATCCTATATAATTCATTTTAAAGGACAGGCTCTTGTTCAGTTAATGTGTCTATTCATTTGCAACTGATTTTGTGGTTGTTCTATAAATTTAAAGGCGCTTGATACAACTTCTGTGAAGCACATTTGTACATGTTCGAAAAATATTTCTAGCGTATTGGATCCAAATCTTTCCACTTTTCTTTTTTCAAATGTCCGCAAAGAGTCATACCATTATTTCATACGCATCAGTACTAAATTCATATTATTCAGATAACAATTCCTTCTTTAAATAACACGAATTAAAGTTTAATTTTTTCATTTCGTTTAAATGGTTTGGATTTAAACGGCAAAATATCAATCTGGATTAAATGTAGGCGTCATTCATTACTGTGTGCTGAACAAATGATCTAGGAATCAAGAAGAAAAAACACACCTAGGCTTCATATGGCCACCACATGCATTGAAATTATGCTAGGTTGAGAAATGCGCGCCCAAATATTCCCACTAAACAGTATGCTATGCCATAGTTACTAACCTCCTACGACGTTTGCTCGCGACGCCTCGACCATGGAGACGAAAAACAAACCACCCGGCGCCGAAAAGAAAGAAAATCTCGAGAAAATTGAAGGCCATGACTTTAATTTGATGCAATTTATTACAAATTTAATGATTACGGACAATTGATGCGACTTTTTGTTGTTTTTATTCGATATAAACCGATTCGCATGCCTACAGAATATTCTAAAAATAATTTCATTTGAATCGGTTGGGTCATTTCGGAGGAGTAGTACTACAAACACCGTTACAAGAGAATTTTATATAATAGATAAGGGTTTCCATTCATCAAAATCAACTAATTATATCAAAAATTTAATTCATGTCAAAACGTTATTTAATTTTAAGCAAAAGTCCTTAGCAAATATTTTAATCCTTTGTCAATTTTTTTTTTAATTTTGTAAGGCAGCCCCTCTCTCCCTCCTCTCATAAATATTGAAACTTCAAGCCGATGTTCAAAACAACTTCAAACTAAATTTCACGTCTATAATTTCAGTAGTTTCCGAATCTACATATAGGGAACAAACTGAAATCCAAACAGTTGATTAACGGCTTATAATATTTTAAATCTTCTTAATTCTTTGAAACTAAGATGTGAGCCAAATTTGATCAAAAAAGTTTGAAAATTGTTCGAGTTTTGTAGCATTTTATTATCTTTGTAGCAAAAATTGAAGCGTCTAAAGTTTTCAACGAAGCTGCTGAATAATTAAAAAAATATATTTATCAAAAACTCAAAAACGTCCATGATTGTTGCCAGAAATAGTAGAAACCTTTTCTTTTGATTTTTTAAACTATGCCATTTTAACCATTTCAACTTTTACAGAATTTTATCTCTGGAATCAGATAATCTTGTTAACTTCTAGATCCACGTAAAATTATTGGTGATGAACTGATTCAAAATAAGTTGTATGATTCCATGAAAGTTCCTAAACCTTGTTCATTTAGAAATGGGACACTATCATTTGGCTATTGGGGATTTTTTTTAATTATCTGACAGGTTTGCGCCGGGGGTCTTCAGATTTTCCCCAAAATTGAAAATTTGGTTCATTTTTGCGACTTAAAAACACATGTATTTTTTCAAATTTCTAACATTTTTATTTTTTGAGTTAGCTTCGGTTAGATTTTTTTTGTAAATAAAAAATAACCATTTTTCAAAGCTACATAACTCTGTTGTTTCTCAACGGAAATTATGAAACAGCACATCAAAATGAATTGAAATTTTATCAGCTTTCCAAATAGAATAGTTGAAAAAAATTATATAATGACCTTCAACATGAAAAGTTGTAAATAAACTTTAAATGGCGTCTAAAAGTACCGTCTGCATCACCGAATATTTTGCAAAAAATACCATTGTATAGCTCGATTTATGATGCAACTTTCATCTGAAGACACCAAAGTGGGCCATTAACACCTTGAAGAGTTATGAAAGAAATAATGACAATAAATCTCTTTTTTGCACTCACATATGGAGATAGCAAGCACTTCTAACAACATGGAAACAAAAGAACTTATCAAAGCTGGTAAAAAACACTATTTTTTCGTCCTTTTCAGACTGCCCCTACTCGCATAACAGTCCCATATGAATTTTCGTCATTTTAGGTCTACATAAGGCTTCAACATAAAAGACTAAAAAAAGAGGTTTTGTTCTAGAAATTTCAAAAAAAAATATCAATTCGTGGCTGTCCTATATGAAATATACCTGAATAACAGTCCCATATGTGAAATACTACGGATTTGGTTACTTTTCAATGTTTCTTTCGGCGAAATAGTCTTTGGTTTGTTGCTTTGAATCATTTAAACGTTTTTTTAACTCACTTGATGTCGAATGATGCACACTAGTTTTCGAAGGCAGGTCTGACTTTCTCAGGAATGACTTCCTGAGCGAAAAACTATCGGATGCAATAAAAAATCGTCAAAAGATTCAACTTACAATGTGGAATTCATGATATTTTTTGCAAAAGTATGTTTCTTTTTCTGACAATTGCATTTAGAAGTTCAAAAATGATCAAATTTAAGTTTTAGAAAGTAGCTTGGTGAGAAAAATATATTTTGTATGGGACTGTTTTGCTAGTAGATTCGAAAAAGGATTCAAATATGGTCGATTAACAGTCCCATAATGAATAAAAATGGTGCTCTCGACCTTACCAATAACCCAATTTCGAAAATTTCAGGTCTAACAATTTATTATGACAACCTAGAAACGATTTTCGTTTATGCTGAAAGCGGTGATCACAATTTAAAAATATATTCCAAAACAGAAAAAGCTGATTGTCTCGCTAGCTTATTTTTGTATATGGGACTGTTATGAAAGAAGGGGCGGTAGATTGTTGCAACTTAACTGACTTCATGTTATATCCAAAAATCTAATAACGTATTCGTTTATACCCAGTTTTGCACCAGGTCACAACAAGTTATGCACATTTTACTGTCATTTTTAGAAGTTTTTAAAATGGACGGTGGAACACTGAAGATTCGTGTGTGAGCGATCGAGGTATCAAAACACTGACAACGAATAATGTTCGTTCTAGTATGGTAAACCTCAAAACTGGGCGAATGTAGAAAACGAATACGGTGAAAGTATCATATTTTCATTATTTTACAGTCTGGGCTGGCCATACTGAGCTCTTTGATTATTTCTACAACATTTGTGCCACTTTCTCATACTTTTTTGATCAATGGGAAAGGATTTTGGTGTCCAGTGCTTAGCTCCCGATATAAAAACTATGTAAAGCACGTCTATATTTCATTTTTTTAATCACATTTTTGTGATTCCAAACACAAGGACTGATCCTTCTACTATTGGCATTGATTATGCTTCACAATGATCTTTGATCGAAAGATTAATAAATTATATAGTATATGATCAGGTTGTAAAAGCAACATTCCCAACAATACGATACTCAGAATTTTGGTTAAAATTTAAAGTCAGTTTTGCTGCAAACACTCTACAAAGCACGAAAAAGTAGTGTTTTTACCTGCTTTGGTAAGTTCTTCTGTTTCCATGTAGTTAGAAGTGCTTGCTATCTCCATATGTGAGTGCAGTTGTTCCACCATTGTTTGTTTTCGATGCAAAAAAAGAGATTTATTGTCATTATTTCTTTCATAACTCTTCAAGGTGTTAATGGCCCACTTTTGTGTCTTCAGATGAAAGTTGCATCATGAATCGAGCTATACAATGGTATTTTTTGCAAAATATTCGGTGGTGCAGACGGTACTTCTAGACGTCATTTAAAGTTTATTTACAACTTTTCATGTTGAAGGTCATTATTTAATTTTTTTCAACTATTCTATTTGGAAAGCTGATAAAATTTCAATTCATTTTGATGTGCTGTTTTATAATTTCCGTTGAGAATCAACAGAGTTATGTAGCTTTGAAAAATGGTTATTTTTTATTTACAAAAAAATCTAACCGAAGCTAACTCAAAAAATAAAAATGTTAGAAATCTGAAAAAATACGTGAGTTTTTAAGTCGCAAAAATGAACCAAATTTTCAATTTTGGGGAAAATCTGAAGACCCCCGGCGCAAATTGTCAGATAATAAAAAAAAATCCCCTATTGCAAAGTCCCTGGTAATGGGTTATGCAAAATTTTGACAGCATTGGATTTCATATTAAAAGAACTATCCTGCCTTTTTTTCTATATTTAAACTAACGAATATAAGAGATATTTAAGATGCAAGAGAAAAATACATGAATAATTGTGCTTCTTTTTTCTTTAGAATCCATCATAATGAAATTGAGAGCTGACAAAACCATTGTGTGTACCGAGAACTATAACCTATGCATGAATGATGAAAACGTGTGAAAACAATGTCAAGAATGTTCACAAAGTTCAAACCAGGTATTAGAATAAAGTACATGATCGTTAAAGATCATCAGGGGATTCCAGTGTTTTAAATTATGAAAATGCAAGAAATTCAGTGTAGATTTTTTAAATCTCCAGAAAAATTGTCCCTGAGAGGTTAGAAGTGTTGCCTAGCAATCAATTATGTAAAATAAACCTCAAAAGACATACATTTGCTAGTTCCAGAGCTCGTATGCTATGTAGCCGATGTCGTGCCAAAGCGACAAATAAATTTTGATGGACGATAAAACTTGTGAAATAAACAATGTTTCACAAGTTACGGCAGTTAAGTTCTGTAACATTTCTGATTCTGACAAGGTCTCTTGCAGAATGAAGTTTATATTTGATGGTGGTTTAGGAAAAATTACATGATAAGGCAAGACTCTGCTCCTGAGAAAAAAAAAAACAAAAAAATTATGATGAAAACTTTAGATTGCGATATTTTCAAAAGATTAAAAAATAGCAGCCTTGTTTGAAAACTGCGTAATTTACGATCTCAACTAATCGATTTAACTTTACTTACATTTCAGTAAAAATGTGTTTTTGAGGCACAAAAATAATCAAGTTTTGGTAATTTCGAAACAGCTGAATACACGAAATTGTCTTCCGTTTCTGTCATTTAAGAAGTTTTTGTAAAAACAATAGCAGAAATTGGAAAAAAAAAGATGCAGTGACCTAAATCATCAATTAATTGAAGTGTTATTGAAAAAATCTCATCCATACCATAACTTACGTTTGCGCCGACCAATGCAATGGGAGATACCGAGAATAAAGTATTATTATTTCTTACAAAAAATTATAATTTTTTTTTTAATTTTTTCAATTAATGATCATAAGATTATCTTCATTTCCTTCTCAGAAAGTTTTTGATTGAACGAATGGTTTTCAAGATATGTGTATTCATAACTGTCCCATTTATAAATGAACTAATCTTTACACAAGTTAGTCAGCTTAAATATTTTTTTTATTTTTCATCTCCATAACAATAAACCCTTATGAAAGACGCCAATATCTTCAAAAATCAGTTTACTTATCATTTGCTTCAAAGTGGTGTACCCTTGTGTTGTCATTATTATCATATAACTCGAATATTTCAAAGTTTTTTTTTTTCTTTTTTTAATCTCCAGGCAATCGAAACTGGAGAATGAATTGGCATTATATTGCATTCTAAGAAAAATCTGGAAAATGCTATTTTGGTACTTCAAATATAAATGTATTGTAGTTCTGTGAATTGACTTAAAACATTACCTTGCTAAACTGAGATTCGTTGGTTGAACCAAAAAAAAAACGATGAATCATCAGCAACAATCATCACGGCTATGATATTATGCAACACAGTTCACCGAAAAATGCATATCTCAAAACAACGACATACCTGAATATGCGCACCGCTTAATCATAAACCGAAAAAGTCGACCCCATATCAATCCAGCCAATTTTTCCCACCCAAAAGTCACGCATCTTGCCTACTAAACGGAGCGCTCAGTGATGATCTCATCCGGATCATATGCCTCACGCCTTACTCTAGGAAACATGTCCTGGTTGAGTGGGTCCGAAAATAAAAGGCCCCAGACTACCGATATCGGATATACCACTTGGCGCTACTTTAGTCATCGTAAAGTGTTGTTGTGTAACTGTCTATGAGCTAGCGTGAAAACTTGAGCTGAGTAACTATTTGATAGCCAATATGCGCGGTTCGCGGGTTTTGTTTTGCGCGAAGTGGGAATGCTTCAAAATTTGTACCGCAAAAAAGCACCCACTGGTAGTCATTAGGTGTATCTTCGTCTGTCTGTTAACAGCGCCAGAGAGAAGACCACAAAAAATATACCGGTTCCTGACATTGATGAGCCAACATGAACTGTGACTTCATGGATGAGTTGTTATCTGTTGCCGATGCTGGGAATATACAATTTTTTCTTGGCATTTTTAACCCAACTCATCGTTCAAACGAACGTGACATGTAGATTAGTTAATCTTCAATTGTACCGAAGATGGAAACAAACTAGCAAACATCGCAGTTTGATGAGCAAGAATCAGGCATCGCGCGGTCAGTCAACGACCATTGACCTTCGACATTGAAACATTTTTCTCTTTAGCTAAGCTTAACTTGATGTTTTGCTTCTTCTATGGATGTCTGAGTCTGGGCTTACAGCATCCTGCAATCCCTTGGAAGCATTCCGTTGCTCAAGCGAATCCCCCCGGAGCAATTGTTGTAAACTAATTTACAAATCAATTTACGGGCAGCAGATTCTCACTTCACCAAGTCGTATAACGATTCTGCAATTACTCTGCCTATCCGGGTATTACAAAGATGCAACCCGTAATTGGAAGGCTGAGGCCAGAATTCTTGAACGCTCCGTCTACAACCTGATAATGGCGTTTGGAGGGAAGTCTATAAACAATTCCTGCTTCCTTCCTTCAGAACCTGTCTCGAATGTAAGAACCGAATTGCAAAGGCAGCGATTAAGAGATCATCCAATCAATCACATCACCAGACCTCACCAGAAGACTCATTACTCATCCTGATATGGGGAGGGTGAATTTCATATATGGACGATTCTTTACGATTACTAAGCGCAAACAGTAAAAGACTAGACCAAGCTATGTGGGTCGTGCAACTCTCCTGTAATTTTTTTGATTATATTTAAAATGATAAAAAACTTACGTACCTACTTGTTTTGAAACCTGATTTGAGAATGTTTCGTTTATTAAAGTTCGAGTCAAAGCGCAAGCAAAACATGGGAAGGCGACAAGAACTTGTGAAATTTATTAAACACCAAGATAAACGCAGTTGCATCCTGAACTGATATCTTTGAGTTAGAATCCGAAAGTTAAATGACTATTGTAAGGTGGCCAAAGTGTCAAGCATATCTTTGATAATTTTTTTTGATAAATATTATAAAATGAGGTGAATCAAAAAAAAATTTCATACTATTCCCGTAATATTTCTGTCCAATGTTACTCTTTAGCGCCTCATTTGTTTTAGATGGTGTATTTTGTTGACCTGAAATTTATTTAAAAGTTTTTTTTATTACTTATTACTTCAACTTTATTGATTACTTATTTACTTAAAAATTCCTAAAAATATTTCCGAACCTTGTTGAATCATGTTGGAGACTCACTATGCATGTTTTCAGTTATTTATGTGCTTTTCTGCTTTTTAATTTCACACTGTTTCATTATTAGGGGAAAGTCGAGTGAGATGGACACCCTTAGGTAGAATCGCAATAGAAAATCAGATATTGCTTTTAATATCGCAGTCATCGTGCAGATGGGCTTTTAAGCTTTTTTGCTATCACGTCAACCATGGCCACTAAAAAGTTTCCTTCATCAAGACTGTTTTTCCGTTTTTAAAGACAATGTTTTCACCGGGGATCTTCTGAAAGCATATGAAAGACAAACTGATGAAAAAAATCGAAATATCTGAAGAAACTTACGTGTCTCTCTTACCCGACCCAGCACTTTTTTTTCAAGACGTTTGTTGCTCAAACCCGTCAACAAAAATTCGATGATTTTCCTCCAGCCTGAGAAGCCTAACAAAGATTCCACCGTTGAAAACGATTGAAATTAAAAAATGTTGTTATGAACTTTTTTATTAGTAGAGAAAATTACATCAAATGGTGCAGCCTGAATGTTTTTGTTAGTTTTGTTTACTATTATGAGACCTTGCTTGCTGTGAATCAACAAAGGGTCTCAAAAGTGTTAATACACCTAGAAAAAATATCCCCATCATTAGATTTTTTTCCAAACATTGTAATTTCCTGAACACAGAAAGTGTCCGTTTTACCCGCTGTTTCCGTTTAACCCGAATTTCCTCTACTTGTGTTTGAATGTTGAAAGTTTCACTTAGCTGTCGAAAACAAATTATCTCTGAACCGAAATAACAATTTCTATGTTTTTGGAAAAGGTTCTATTTGAGTTCTTTTTAAATTTTTCCTTGGACACATTAATTCCACTATTTATTGTAAAGAGAGATAAATTTTATGATTCTTACACATCATTTGTTTGAATTCGCAGTTCTTAACGGTTTAACAATAAGTTTTCTCAAAACTTATTACCACACGTCCAGAGGGGACGGGGTCTAAGCCCTCGGATCCCTGGTCGTTCCTCTGGGGATCAGTGAGGGTGGGTACACATGACCTTCTTCTCGACTGGCTAGCTCGATCTGGAGTGTCGCGAAGGACCTCAAGGTCGGCTTTGAACCTACTACCGTTACCCCAGACTCGGATGTGAAGTATAAAGAAACGGAATACAATGATTTTCAAGATTTTAAAGTGTATTTATTGTGTGTTTATAAGTTTTGTGTCGTGTGAAGTGTAGTGTGTAAAGTGTGTCACGTGGTTACTCACGACGTGCTTTGCAGGCCTGCGGCAGGAACAGTGGCGATGATGCTGATGGATGGCGGGAATGAACGATGGACTGGGTGGGCGGCTTTTGGGCGGGAATCGGACGCTCGGAACCTGCGAGGCTCCCCTGAGCCGTATTTGGTAGGCTCGGAATGGCTTGGTACAAAACCCCAACCGCTGGCAAGCGACTTGGCGGTCCGCTATGGCCAGGTGATCGCTATGGCTAGGCGATCGCTGGCTGACTTCTGGCATGTGAACGGACGGATTTGGTTGGCTTAGCAGACCGTGAACGCATTGGCGAGGGTTCACTGAGCAGTCGCGTGATCCGGACCTTCAGTGGTATATGGCGGCTGATTTAGGTGGATCGAGGTCACTGGCACATTATAACGGCACCAACATAAACCTACGCGAACAATCGCTTCGCAATCCAAAGATTGCCCCTGGATTCACACTCCGGTTGGCTTTGAGCTGTGAATTCGGGCTGGCGGCTCACTAACTTTTCGTTCTGCTCGATTCGACCTTCCGACACGAGGCGAATCCCTTGACCGTCGAGACCAGAAGAAAAAGACCTCTCGATTTCCTCTTTTCGGCCAGTCATCCGTTGATCGTCATCCCATCCACTGAACTGTATTTCGCCTTGACGTTTAAGTGTGATGTTATATTTGTGATGTTTATTGTGTATACTACTGTTTTCGCCCTATTTACTAAGCCATTAATTGGATTCAAATTTGAAATAAATTGCTTAACCTAGACATTCATTAAATAAATAAATTAAACAATTAACATTGAACAAGAAAAGAAACAAATCTCAACGTACACGAAGACAATTGTTACAAACGGTAACAAACTAGAAGGTAGAATTGAACACATTACTGACCAAAAATAACTAAAAATTTTTAAATTGGCCAAATTTTTTAATCTCCCATTTAAATTCTCCGACGACTTAAAGCTGGAATCAACAAAATCTGATTACTAGCTTTCCAGCACTCAGTCTAAATAGTTATTCAGCCGAAGACGTCAATTCATTTTTCACTGTTCAACTCACTGGGGGAAATTTGGGTAAGACTGACACTTTCAATATTTTGAAATTACAATGTTTGGCACACATATAATGATGGGGTAATGTTTGCCTAAGTGTATAATCACTTTTGCTACCCTTTGTTGATTTACCGCAAGCAAGTTCTCAAAATATTAAACAAAACAATCAAAAACTTTGAAGATTTTTTGCCACTCAGAAATAGATCCACGTTACTTCGCTAGCGAATTTGTACCACTTGGTTCTATTTTGGTTAAAAACATCCTCAAATTCTTAATTCACAAAAATATGTAGTTGTACAGCAATTTTCTTGCTGGTATGTTTGATAGTGAAAATCGACATAGCCGAAAGGAAAAATAGAGTGCCAAGATCAGTCCTACTTCTATATATTTTTATCATGTACTTTACCTTTCATTTAAATCAAAAAAATATTTCATCGTATGATTGTGAATCATCTGCAATTGTTTTAATCATTGACCATTTTAAGTCTCGTTTCCAATTTCCGATGAGCTAACGTACCGAATGCTTTCGGAAACCTGATATTATGTGCATGAACAAGTTAGTGATAGTGGTGGTAGTGTGAAAGTTTTAGTTCGATGAATAAACATTTCCCTCGAAAATATTCATAATTTTTGTTTTACTTTTATCTTAAAGTTGGGATGAAAGATGTTTACATTTTTAATTTTTTTTTATAATTGAATATACAATGAATATTCAATGAATATGTCATTTTCCGAAGAATTGAAAATGCTTTTTTTTTTTAATTTGCTCGATTTCTGTTTTAAACAAATAAAACAGCTAAAAAGGCTATGATCATTTAGTATCCGGGCAGTTACAAACGTGGGTATTTTAAAAAACTATTCATTTGATCGAAAAACTTTCGATGGGAAAATGTAAATATATATAAAACAATATTTTTCAAATGATTTCAAGTATTACTCTAACTTTTTCCTAAAATCTCTTTCTTATCATTGCACACTTTTTTCAGTCATGTATTGATTTATTTTGTTTACCACAGAATCAGAACCTTTGCAAAATCATGATATTTTACACAAACTCACCTGGAAAAAGCAATTGGAATCTGGATGGAACCTTTTCATGAGTAGGCATCTCGAAGAATTTGATCTCTTAAATCCGGTTTTATCATAAATTTTTTATCCATCAGAACACATCTGTCATATTGCGTAAAAACCGGATGCACAGATTGCGATCTTTGGAACTGATCATTATTTGTTATTTACTTGGTGTCTACTAGTCAGGCAACACTTTTTGCCTGCGTGGAAATGGATTTTTTGCATTATTTAAGAAGTCTGCATTCAGTTATCCCCAATAACCATAGTTTTTTTTTTACCATATTTACTCCGATGGTTGGTTTGAACTTCGTGAGCATCCTAGAGTGGCATCATATACTTCTTAACCATTTGGTCCGAAAAAAAAATCAGAAAAAAATAACAGTTCATAAGCTTTCATGTCAACAATGAAGAATTTTGGAGGCGCAAAATGCTAAAAAGGATCAAATTTGTGCAAAATTATTTCTACCATGTCTTTTTGCATCGTAAATATCTCAAACACACGTTAACTTAAAAATCTATCAAAAATAGACAAGATAGTCCTTCTCATAACCAACCCAACGCTTCTAAAGTTTTGCATTTCCGAGCTCTATTAATGTAGATATCACCTAAATAAAGTGCCCGGATACTAAATGATCATAGTTTAACAATTTCCAATCTTATTTTATCAGAAAACATTACCGGAGTTCTCATAAATCTGTTGGTGAATATATTGGTTTCTTATGCGATTCCGTCAGTAAATTTTGATTTTTTTTTCAATCATGATGGTGATTATTGTATAATTGAGATATGTAGATAGATCTGTTTAAATCAATACGAAAAATGTTTTTTTAACCAAATTCTCAATACCTTTTCTACTAGGGGAAATGCGGGCTATATGCGCCTATTAAGCAGAATACTTATTTAATCAAAAAAACAAAATTACAAAATTTTATATACACATGAGCAGACATCTGTATTTTAGATATGAGAGTAATTTTTATATTGAAATCTCCTTCAGTTTTTGAAAAATTTATTTTATTATAACTGTTATAAAAATTGCCGAGCCTCAAACAGTGCGGGTTTAATGCACCTATTTATGTTTAAGGCCAAATAACTGTTTTTTTTTGGCAATATTTCCGTCATTGTAAGTGCTAGAAACTGATAATTTTCATGAGACAAAGCTGAAGTTTTATAAAAGTCTATATCTTTTATAATTTTATGGAATAAAACAAAAGTTAGGGTTGTCAAATTATGGAGGCAGTTCATCCATAAGAAAAACGTTATCAAATCTGTTTTGAGATCTTCAATTTTCTCTAAAGGTGTTAACAAGAGCTTAAATTCGAAGTTTTTATGATGAAGATCATATATTTATTCTATTCAACCTGTTATATAAGGATAGCGGCATTTTACAAACATAATAAGGGCATAGGGGAAAGGTTTCCTAAATGGGCCTATCGGGTTAAATGACCCTACGGCTGTTTGATGAAATGGCTGACTAGACAGCTTATCTGACCCATGCATTTTGAGGGTGATACGCTTAGAACATAAGGCAAGATAGAATTTTATGAATTTACAAACATAAAAAAATTTAAAAAATCATACAAGGTTTTGTTACATTTTGATGTAATATTTCGACTTTTAAAAATTATACTTAAAGAAGTTTAAAACAAAAACAAGGATGGTTTTTGTTTTTTACTCAAATGAACTTAAGAAATTAAACATATTTCAGCTTTTGTGGACGTTTAATAATGAATATGTAGTGGAATAATAGAGTGTTTTTGTATGCCCCCATCATGTTTGTAAAATGCCTGCATCCTAAAATAACAGGTTAAATAGAATAAATAAATGATTTTTATCACTGAACCTTCAAATCTAAGCTCTGAATAACATCTTAAGAGAGAATTGAAGATCTAAAAACAGATTTGATAAAGTTTCTCTCATGGATGAACTGCCTCCATAGTATGGCAACCCTAACTTTTGTTTTATTCCATAAAATTATAATATACATAGATTTTTATAAAACTTCGGCTTTGTCGTACAGAAATTATTACTTTCTAGCAGTTTCAATGAAATTTTACGGAAAACATTGCCCAAAAAACAGAAATTTTGTTCAAAACATAAATATGCGCATTTAGCCCGCACGGTTTGAGGTTCGGTATTTTAGACAACACTTACAATAAAATCATTTTCTAGGAAACAGAAGAAAATTTTAACATAAAAATTACTCCAATGTATAGAAAACAGATGCCTGCACACGTGTTTATAGTTTTTGTACACATATTTCGATGTGATATTTGATTAAATCAGTGTTCTGCTTAATAGGCGCATATAGCCCGCTCCTCCCCTACAAAAAAATATTCTCTTATTCCACTTTCCAATCATTATAAAATCATAAAAGCTTAAATTTGTTTTTCTTCTAAGGTTCATTTGAATTTCATACACTATGTTTTGAGTTTCTCTACGTATAATTTTTAGAAGTCGATAACAACAAAAGGTATTTTCAAATTTTTTTTAGTCATTTTATTCTTAAAATGTTTGCTTGTATGTTCAAAGCGTATTACCCTAAAATTCCATTGATTAGACATGTTGTCTTGTCAGCTACTTCGTCAAACGGCCGTAGGCCCATTTAGGAAACCTTTCCCCTACCCTAGAGAATACAAAACGTTTTAAACGTGTAAAATAACTGGGAATGAGTTCAGTATACAGTCTCCAAATAGCCATGTTGTCAACATAGATAATAGTTTCTAGTATCTTAAAAAATGAATTGTTCATTAATCATGTGCAAACATTGCGGGAAAGTTTAGAAATTTTTCAAAAAAGAAAGCTCTGATTTGAGCTGCAAAATTCAAAATTTAATTCTCAATTTTTTTTAATACTCTCGTCACCAACTAAAATTCTCCAAATTAGAAAAATTAAAGGATAGATATTTAATATGTTTTTCATTTAGCATTGATCGTCTGGTTTGTGCTTCATCGAGAAATATTTACCTTATTACAATTGGGAAGTATCATTAAAATTTGAAACATAGAATACAAAATTTCTAAATAAATTAATTGTGTTTATATATATATATATATATATATATATATATATATATATATATATATATATATATATATATATATATATATATATATATATATATATATATATATATATATATATATATATATATATATATATATATATATATATATATATATATATATATATATTTATATATATATCTATATATATATAATATTATATATATATCTATATATATCTATATATATACAAATCTATATATATATATATATATATATATAGATTTGTGGTTTCTTCAGATTTGTTTTTCCAACATGACTTTTTTGCATGTAAAATTTTATCCAGAATTAAAAATATGAAACTGCGATCTTCAGCAATTTGTATCCCTTATGAAATTCTAACATTGGGATTTTTATCTTGATTATTAAACTTTATTTCTAGTTGAATCTGATTCTAAATTTTTAGATTTATTTCCGGATCCTGAACTTTTGATGCTTTGTTCATAATCTGAATTCCGAATCTGAAATCGATTTCATAACCTTAGTTACAGATATAATTACTTCTTTTGATTATGAACCAATATGCAGGAATTGCATTAAAACCCTCAACAAGAATTTTCTTATTTAACCTCTGGAATTTCGGCTTCTTAAAGAATTTTTTCAA
>NC_073692.1:139977047-140047117 GCF_029784155.1 Uranotaenia lowii
GTAGAGTAGGAAGATTCAGTTAAGTTTTACTTCTTGTCGGATGAATTGTTAAAATCAAATGAAAGCATTACAAAGAGCACATTGATAGCATCTTATCAGGAGCACTCTACTATCACCAGTTTGAAAATATGTTGAGATTTAGAAAAACATCAACGTTCTATACAAAAAAATTGTGATAGAGAAAGTTGTTCGTTTGTTCCATTAACAAAATTTTATTTTATTTTAATCAGGAAGAATAAACTTAGCCTTTTTCAATCGCCATAAAAGGTTATTATTATTGAGATTAGAATTTGATTATTTTTCCAGAATATTTAAAAATATTGTAAGTGGTTTAAAAACTTATCTGCTTAAACCACTTGCTTATTAAAGCTCCCCCTTTTTCTTTAAGAGAGAATGCCTCCAGAAAATTTTCAAATTTTTTCATTATTCGATAACTGAAAATTCAAAAATAAATGAAAATAAATTTGCTTGAACTGATTTCTGAAGTTTTTATTGTTTTGAACAAAAATTTTGCTGTTTACCAGAAGTTAAAAGCGGAATCTGATTTTGGAATTTCATATGAGGCCCTCAGGGCCAAAGGGGTATAAGTGAAAAAATGGCCGATTTTGAGTTAATGAAGCCAAGCGATTCTTCATATTTCAAACTTTATTTGGTGATTTTTTTCAGATTTTTCGATTTTTTTTACATAATTTTACGTTAAAGATCAAAATTCAAATTTTAGAAATATATATGGAAAAGGGCCTAAAACAACAACTTTATAAAGTATGAATAATTATCAACACAGATTCAGTTCTTTACTCTAAGATGCAATTTTTTGTGTTAAAATTCATTTTATTTCCTGTGCTTTGACCTGACAACAAAACTACCATTTTTGTCCATGATATTTTTTCTCAAACAAGGCATGAATTATAAAGAAAAAGATGAATTTCTTATAGTTTTTCGAATAAAATAGAAACTTTTGAAAAAACTGCATTTTAAAATGGTAAACTAGAATTGTTCAAGGAAGACTTTAGCATAAGGTTGCCAGAATTTTTTCAGCGCGTCTCCGGGCCGGACAATTCGGGCAATTTTTTATAAAAAAAAAAAACCAGGCAAAATCCGGACATTTTATTTCTAAATCGAAACCAAAATCTGGGCAATATCCGGTCAAATAATCCGGTCAAACCCAAAAATTATTCAACAAAAATAAAAAAAAATTGAAAAAATATGTTTTCATCAAAATTAAAAAACAAATTTGAAATCGTATCTCAGTCTTCCAAAAATCCTTTCATGATTATTTTTGCATTTTTGGTGGCCAAATAAAATTAAAAAAAAAATTACATCACAATTTAATGTTTTTATTATTATTTGCCAAATAAAGTGAAAATATCCCGGCAAAATCCGGCATTTATCAATGAAATCCGGGCAACCGGGCCGGGCCATCCTGTTCTAAAATTTTGTTTCAATTTTGTTAATCCGGGTTTGGGCAAACCCGGATTAAACCGGGCAATCTGGCAACCTTACTTTAGCAACAGAATAAGAAACCTACTTCTTTATATGGTTTAACTTTTGAAATTTGATGAGTTTAGCTTATTGGGCTTGAACATAGAATAAGTATTTTTATTAAAAATGCCTTCAATTTCTCTCTGATAAACAAAAGACAAAAAATATGACATTCTCTGCCATTTTCTTACGCAAAGATTAGATGTTTCTTTATCAACAAATACTTTTCATTAATTATCAATTCCGCAATTTAAATCTTGGAGGATTTTTTTAAAAAATAAAACGAGGTTTTCATAAAAGCAAACAAAATAAAACTCAATTCTACTTTATAATGATGATTTTTCAACACCCCGAACGGTTTTATACCTGAAAACGTTAAAATCTATCATGTCACAGTAGTAATTTTCCAAAAACTCGACGTAATTGACTTCACTGAATTTTTAAAATACTTTCATTCGCGACCCTTTGCTGTTAAGACTTTAAAAATATTTGGAATGTAATGTGAGGAAGGAAAATCAAACTAGATTCACGTCCGATAAAATGTGTTTTAGCGATTGAATTATTTGAAGCAGTAGTAACAACAATATAGAATTTGGCTCTTTCTAATTTGAAAATTTCCCTAATTTGATATTTTTGTCTCAAAAGGTTGCCAACCACTGGTCTAGCTGATTTATAAATTGGACTGACTTCATTTGTGCAATATAGGTAATTTGCCCACTGCTAAAATAAACAAAATGCGGTGGTAAAGTCGTGCGCATAATATTTGAACTGCTTGAAGGGAGATATTTTAAAAAATATCATAAAGGACAGCAAAACGAACTCTTAAGCGAGCATTTGGAAGGTTGCCAACCAGAAAATTTTTGTTGACGAGTCTCGCCTGTGTTTCCTGGAGATAAAAAAGGAGATAAAATTGAAAATTTTAATGTCTAGTACTTGAGAAAGCTAACGATCAGTGGAAACAACAAATCACTTTCATAACGATTGACACACAGACAGACCATCAGCTAAATTTTTTATAACTTCAACCAATTTCAAAATTTTTAGTTATTTTGAAGGTCAAGCTTCATGAAACAGCAAACGTAATCTAAAACAGCCTTGATTTGAAAAAAAGATGGTTCATAGTATGCATTTTAGATCTCAAAAACCGCTTTACATGTTTTATCAGTTTCCATTCAGGCAATCAAAAGTTTTTCAAAAAATGAAGTGTTTGATTTTTTTCGAATACACTTTTTATTTTTGTGTGTGTTTAAAAAAAGGTGAATATTATGGAATTGGCTTTTGAATGATTGTGTGGTTGTAAACGGTTATGTGGCAAATTGTTTTATTTTTGTTCGGAATAATAGCAGCGCACAGTAAAAACTCAACAAAAAAGGAGAAATTTTTTATTAATTTTTTTTAACATCATGAAAATGAGTGCGAGTATGGTTGAAATAAGCAATAAAATGTAGTTTTGAAAAGTCCATCGAGGCGTGCAATGTAGTTTAAAAAACATTTGACATTCGTGGGGATAAATAAATCTCGAAAAAACACCATTAAAATGGTAATGTATAAAAATATAATTTTCTATAGAATAAAATTTTTTAAAAACCTTGTTGTCTATTTTGAAAATCATGAAATCTGGAAACATCTCTGCTAATCAGCTCATTATCATTTGCTACAAAAAATATAGTTAAGAATAAATATAATTGTATTCAATTGTTCAATAATTAAATCAACGGAGTAATGAACCAAAGATCCCATGTGATATATTCTTGATGTTTTTTATTTCTCTTTCCAGATGTCCAGCAAGCCCCGTCGAGGGACGGTCCGATGGAATAGTCCACCGCCGGCTCGGAGTCGGAAATCGAAACAATCCTCCGCCACTTCCAGTACCTTCCGACGGTTGCTTCCGCTGCTGCTATCATCTCTCACAGTTCACCTTAGCCATCTGTTCAGTTTAGCACACGGGAACCCGTTGCATCCATTTAGCTCAACTCGTAAGTAATCGATTATTTTATTAAGAAAAAATGGTTTATAGAAAATCTTTTTTTAACAACTTTTTTGTATTAGGCAAAAAAATCGTTGAACCTTTTTTTCTTGAATTATTTATTGTATTCCTTAGTCTGGTATAACCTTTAAAGATGAAACTTAACTGTTTTTATTTCATATAACTTTTGAGGATCAAATCTGCAAAAGTTGAAAAAAACTGTTAAAATGAAATTATATTTTGAGCATCAAAGAATGAGATTATGTTTTCAAACAAAGACACAATTTGTGAGGCCTAATCAATACAACTGCACGTTCCAACTTCGAGCCATTGCGTATACCTACTGCATTGAAAGACACATTCATACCGCAAGCCATAAATCTTCTACCATTATGATCGATTTCCATGCAAATGACTGATTCATGACAGGTTCATTACAAAACATTCCTCGACAGGGGCTCTCAACCAACCACTACCGATATCGGAGCCTGAGATAAACAAGTCACGAATATGTTCTCTTCAATTTTTTGTAAACATTTAAGATGATCTTGCGCTTAAAACCCCTATCAACTGTTACAGAATGACGATTGAGGATCACTGAACTTTATGAGAGTTCAATAACTGTCATTCTAACTTTTGCCTCGTTAGCTTATGTTATTCGAGCACACCCAAGAGCATGGAACGTAACGCTGTAGTTAGTATTCCATATTCATCCTTTCTTCCTAGCAACTGTTTATTGATATTCTTTGTACATTATACGAATAACTCGTGCTGTTCTTTTCTCTGCACCTTAAGGCCAAATCATAGGCAATCAATGTTACTAATAATGCAATGAAATCAATGAGAAAATCTATTAAAATCAAACAAGTCTTCAAAACATTCTGCTTATTTATAGTATTAACAACAAATACCTAAATGAATAAATTTTTGATTACTGAAGATACAAAGGCGTGAGCTAAATAAAAAAAATAGATTTAAACATTTCAAAGAGAGCTTTTATAACATTTAATTAATTGGAAAAATCAACTAAATAAAAGACACAAAAACCATGTTTGTATAAGGTTCACGAACTTGTTTAGATTAGGAAAAAACAAAAATCAGAAATATGCCTGGATTTGGGTTGAATTTTTTTTTTGCATGTGCATGTTTATTCAGAATTCAACGCATGAAAAAACAATGTACAACCCTGTGTTTAACGATGAGACTTTACATTTTCCTGCATTGCTTAAGAACTCCAATAAAAATTATTCATCTTTTGTTCCAAATAACGAAAAATACTCAAAAGAATTGAATGTCTGTTTTCTTCCGGAGAACATGTATTTTTAGTAGTGATCCTGATAAAGTGTCCTGTTGAACATTTTTTTTTATAAAAAAAACATGGATTAGTTGTAAAACATTAATGCTTATCATACAAATTTGAACCGAGATCTGATAGATCGCATTAATTTCTAAGGTGGTTCCCAAAAAGTAATAATTAATACTGTGTACCCAGGAAACTAAAAATATTCAGTGAAAGCTTAATAAATAAGAATTAATATATAGTCAGATATAAGGTCTCTATAAATGCCTCCTCACAGTTCTTTTAGAGCAACATCATCCTTAAAGTTTATTGGATATTTTTAAATGCAGTGTAAAAATGTTCCAAGGAATAAAACAATATGTTTTCAGTTTAAAATTGTTTTTATTTCAGTAAGCATAATTTTTATTACCTGTTGTATAATAAAAGCTTTCGAAGCATTTAAGTTGGTTGTTTTTTTATCGAGATGATTGAATGTAGTGATCATATGCCGACATCATGATCATTGTTCCTGTTTCACTTTTTAGCGATCTTATTAAAAAAAACACTCATTAGAAAAATCTAGATTCAATCTACAAAACTTGTGGAATTGTGGATAAGAAGAATGCAATTTTAATAAGATTTTGCTACTGAGTTTTTTTTTAACATCAACAGTTCTGAATTTTAATGGAAATTTGGAATCCGAATTATCAGTTTGACTTTTTTTTTATTAAACTGTTAACCTGTTAGTTCGGTTCAATGCTAACTGCATTTCTGAAGGTTTTGTTATAAAAAAGGTTGTAAAGAAATTAATGTTTATAAATATTAAGTTTTGTAAGATTAACCAGATCCGCTACATTTTAGTTGGTATTTTTATATTTTTACTTCATTTTTAGATAATTAACGTAAAAAAACTACATCATCTTGAGGAAAATATCATTTATCAGAATTTGTTCTCGAATGATTGAACCAAATGGAGCTTGTACATCTGATACTTCATCAGAAATCTCGTGAGAAAATAAATTCATCATCAAGAAAGTAACGGACTTTCAAGCTAATAGCAATTTAATGCCAGACACTAGGAAAAGCATATGTATCAGAGTTCTTTCTTGACAGATTTGTTTTGGTTGAGTTTGTGTACAAAAATTTGGTTAAATAAAATAATTTAAACGAAAATAATCTAACATGAACTGAACAGATAAATAAGTAATAAGTGTTTTAATACCGGACCTGTCAATATAGATTTAAAAAAGGATTCTTTTTATTCAAACTGGTAGGTTTTCATTTCAAAATTAAAAATAGTTTGATATCTTTTAATCATCCTTCATCCAAAAAATGTATAATTTTTTTCAAGATGTTCTAAATGGCGTTCGGATCAAAAAGTGACCTGTCTAAACTGCGTGGAAATCGATTGTTCATTCAAAGAAGTATTTTACTTTTAAACGCTCAATTTGTTTAAAAAACGGAAAATCACTTTGTTAAGATTCCGGTCGACTTTGTTTAAATTGGCCAGCCTTTCGTTTGCGGGGTTTTTAGGTTTTTATGTGACTGATTCGGCCAATTTAAGTTGACAACTTTTTGATGCGAACGCTCTTAAGGTTCAAAGTTTTGGCGATTGAGAAAAAAAACCCAATTTGTAATAAACTATATTTACTTAAAAATAACTTTTGATTTAGTTGTAGTGCCATATTAAAAATAAATTTTTGGGTATGATCTTCAGTGAAAGCGTTTCAACAAACACATTTAACAGCAAAGATAAATAACTTTTTTTAAAATTATTCTAAGAATCAATTCATCAAACACGAAAAAGATTAAATAACAAAAAGTTTTCTTTCTTTTTTCGCAACATTCTAAATAAATAGAGGTCTCCAAGAAACTGAATGATTAAAATCTTCAATTCAAAAAAGTCGATTTATTCAGTTATGCCGAGATGATGTACAGACATTTTTAAAAGACTTTTACTTAATACAAAGGCATTAAAATCAACAAAACTAAAACCATGTTGATCGAAATCAGCCTCAAATTTTTGGCATCAATAAAAACCCAAAACTTTGGTGATCAGAGAAGATATAGAACATTATTGAAATCTCTTATTTGTCTTTTTATTTTTGTAAAGAAAATGTTTTTATCTTGAAGTTTTATTCATGATACTGGGTATCAGTTCTGCTTTCCATTAATTTTCTGATTATGTATTCTTCAATATGGTTTTGATATCATGCTTCACGTTTTGAATCTTAATGTTATCGATTATCAGTTTATATTCTTTTGCATAATTTCCTTAACTTTTGACTATTCTGATTTTTTTCGTTGATTAAAACAGCTAAGTATGAATTTGTTTCTGACATTTAAATTACGTTCTTTTGTTAGTGTTTTGGAGTTATTAATCATCGAATAAAATTTTCTACTTGGTTTGTCTTTTCATATTGAAATTTATCGTGACTTTTTTTTTTTTTGATGATTTGAGCCCTTTCTATAATAAAATACCTTTCTGTAAGAGGATGCTAGAAGTCAAATTGACAAATTTCTAAGTGTGAGTAATTTAAAATATTGCTTAGAAAATTTTCAATGTTCCAACTATTTCAAAAAACTTTTCGAAGAATGTTTATAATAATTTTAAACAAATTTGAATATATTTTTTTTTTGTATTTATTAACTTGACTTCTTGTTCAGTATAGAAAATTTTCCAAAATTTCTCGCAAAGGCGGTTTTTGTTTTTCAAAATTCTTTGAAAAACAAACGTCAATTAAACTAGAAGTATGTATGGAAATATGTAGGGGAGAATGAGGATACTTGATCCTTGGGGATACTTGATCCTTGGGGATACTTGATTCCTTTGCCATATCTCAAAACAGGAATGTCTTACAAACATCAAATATTCTAGAAAAATGTGCCAAATAGAACAAAACAACAAAGCTGTTGTCTCAACAAATTAAAAAAAACTTTTTTTCGAGTTTTTGAATGTTGTTGAAAAATTTAACAAAATGCAATTTAATGATCTTTTGAATCACTTCCAATTGTTTCTCACATGAAAAAAGTAAAGCAAAAGTATTTATTGCAATATGTCAATTGATAGGGCGTAATATGAATGCCATGTTTTCAAAGCAATATAAAACCCTCCATTTTTGAGGAAGAAGTTTTCCAAAATGTATATTATGGTTATCTTTAATTGATTATAGCCCAAAAAGCTATTTTTTTCTTCTGAATGGATCGTGATCATTGGTTATCATAAAATTATAAATATCTGTCCAGTATCTAATGTCTATCCTGTAATTATCTGATAAAAAGAACTAAAAATACTAAATCTATTTAAAAACTAGAAATTTGCGCCTTAAAGTATGCAACAACTGTTGGGTAGTACACAAACTTTACGGATTCTCTTTGTCTGATACTTACAAACTGTGAAATGAGAACTAATACACTGCCGGCCAAAAGTTTGGGATCACCCGCTAAAAAACATGCAAATTTTGATCGTTCATATCTCAGCCGTCTTAGGACATATTGCAAATCTTCTGATCTCATTTGAAAGATAATGAGCAATAGCTATTTCGGAGGTATTTTGCTCAGAAATAATGTTTTAGATTTGCACCTAAAACTTTACCTAAAGTTAGAGCATTTTCGAAAAAACGTACTCAATATTCAAAGCCGATCATCTCGCGATAGGGTGGACCAAATTTCAAAATTTGAGTTGCATTAGAATCCTTATTCTATACTTCTCAAAACACAATCAAAAAATTTTGTGCAAAAATTTAAGAATGTACTATTAATTAATAAAATAGACACTTAAGTTATCGTCCAAAAGTTTGGGATCACCCCTAGTATGGTGTATCGACCAAAATTTGGGATCATTTTTTCAAAAACATGCAAATTTATCTCATTCATATCTTTCTCATCTATCATCGTATTGCAGATCTGAAGGGTGCATTTGAAAGCTTAGGAATTGTTGTTTTTTCATAAATTCATTAAAAAATTATATTTTAAATCCATAACCATAAAAAATTCACAATCATAAGTGTGAATTTTCAAAAAACAATTAATTTCAAGTAAATTGTTTATGGTTATCACTTTAAAATATAATTTTTGTATGAATTTATGGAAAAACAACAATTCCTAAGCTTTCAAATGCACCCTTCAGATCTGCAATACGATGTTAGATGAGAAAGATATGAATGAGATGAATTTGCAAGTTTTTGGCCAATACACCATACTGAGGGGTGATCCCAAACTTTTGAACGATAACTTAAGTGTCTGTTTTATTAACTAAAAGTACATTCTTAAATTTTTGCACAAAATTTTTTGATTGTATTTTGAGAAGTATAGAATAAGGATTTCAATGCAGTTCAAATTTTGAAATTTGGTCCACCCTATCGCGAGATGATCGGCTTTGAATATTGAGTGCGTTTTTTTGAAAATGCTCTAACTTTAGGTTAAGTTTTAGGTGCAAAACTAAAACATTATTTATGGGCAAAATACCTCCGAAATAGCTATTGCTCATTATCTTTCAAATGAGATTAGAAGATTTGCAATATGTCCTAAGACGGCTGAGATATGAACGATCAAAATTTGCATGTTTTTAGGCGGGTGATCCCAAACTTTTGACCGGCAGTGTATGTCAAAAAATAGTCAACGGATCTTTTGTCTTCGAATTTGACTAGATTTCTGCCTAGTGTCAGGGCACCCTGAATTAAAGATCAAGTCTCCTGTAACTTATAAAATATCACAATTTTTTAGTCATACAAAAATGGTTCTAGTTGATCCATGAATTCATGCAACTTTTGGAGCCTAGAAACTTGAAATTATAGGCTGCCAAAAAATGCAAAAGTCGGCCAGTTGCTAAATTTTTCCAAAAAAATATGATGTAATTATGAAAAGGGGATCAAATATCCCCATTCTACTCTACATACATATGTAAAAAGTGACCCACATCAAATTGCATCACTTTGTAAACACTGTAGAAAATCTCCCTGTGCTTATTTTTGCTCCAAAATATGCAAAGAGATAGCGCTGTAAATGTATTGTTAAGAATGTTTTTTTATTTTCTTTTAATTTTAAAAGTTGAAAAACAGTCCCTCAAAGAGAATCGGACCCAATGTATTTTGCGCAAAATAAAAAAAACTCAACTCTTTCAACGGGACGTTGGTAAAAAAAAAAGTAGTCGAGCCGCAATTTTAAGTTTTGCGATTAAACTTCAGTACGCCGTTCTGAGAATCAAATGAAGAAGATTTGAGTTCCGGGTGATTGTTCTTTTAGTGATAAGGACCCACAAGCGTATAGTTTGATGCGGAATTTCTATACTTTGGTCAGGAAACTACGCATCGACCCCATAAAAATTTGTGACCAAAACTATTTTTCATTTTTTTTTTTGCATTGTTCCTGTTATATTATTAGTTTTATGAACTAAAATAATAAAAAAAAAACTTCAGAAGGCAGTACGTGTAACTACTATTTATGAGCGATTTTAGCGATGTTTTGGATGAAAAACATAATTTCCAAAAACACGATTTGCAGTTTTTGTTCCATAAGCGAAACTGCTGGAACAAATTTAATCAACAACACTATTTTGGAAACAACCCTAGTCCGTTCTTGAGTGTCAATATGGCACTATTGGAAGCTTGGCGGCTTGTTACTTTATTCAAGTACATCCATATAGAAAAAATGTCAGGGGACTCTCAATAAATTCTAGAAATCTTTCGTTTTCTTTACGGCCCCACGTCGAAAGCGCAGAAAAATAAACTTTCTAATCAGACCTTCATTATAAATTTGACACTCCTCGCTTTGAATCGCAATATTTCTACTATTTTTCCTTTACCGATTTTTACAAAATTTAAAGTTTTGGAAACCTTGTTACGTAACTCAAATTTGTTTTTCAGACAATATTTATCTACAGCACTTCAGTTTTCCGTTAATCAAAGTCTTAAATAAAATAATCCGAAAAAAATTGCTTCGGAAAAAAAGATTGTAGATCAGCAACGAAGTGCGCCAAAAAACATTCACTTATTTTCCAAAATGCTGAAGTTAGGAGCTAAACGTTGCACATAAGTATTTTTTTTAATTATTTCAAGATAATGACCACATAAATAGTAAAAAGTGGTGTCCTAACTTCAGCTTTCTAAGACACTTAGTGAATTTTTTTGGTGCATTTTGTAGCTGATTTACAGTCCATTTTCCGTAGCATGTTTTTCGGATTTTTATTCTTGAACTTTAAATAACGTAGTAAAGGTAAATAATGTCTGAAAATTATATTTGAGTAACATTACGAGGTTTCCATAACATCAATCAATGGTGAAAATCGAAGGACCTTAACGAGTAAAAAATTCAAGGACAGATGAGGGTTTAGTTAATTTTCCACACTTAACATTAGCACCCGGATCGCGAAAAAAAATGAACTGAACCTTCTGGTGCCTGACCTCTCGGCGTCAATCAAACTAGAACTTCTGGATGCAAACTCAAATTACGTTTATCCATTTATTGGAAACCAAATCAGCATCTGTTTTTTACATATCTGCAATTTGACAAAATTGTTAAATTTTTGATCACGAATATGAACTACCCTGATGATGTTTTCAATTTTAGAAAAAAATAAAGATTGAGTTTTCTAAAATTCCTAACAGCTTCAAATTTTGCCTCTCATCTGTTGACCATAATAATTATCAAAAGTACCCGCATCTAACGAGAGAAAACTAGGCGGTGTGTTGCGCGAAAAGTGAAAGCCGATAACGTCACCATCATCATCGTCAGGTGAAGCCAAACTTCCGCTACCGTTTTGGAACAATTCCATTCTTAGATTGCGTCTGTGGGCATGGCGCAACAACAATTTGAAAACCCCCTTCTCGAGACTCGTGCGAGCTTGTGCGGGCGTTTTGCTAGTTTCCATTCCAAGTTTACCAACTAACAACAAAGCTTGGAAACCCCCATAAAAGTGGAACGAAAGTGAATTCCTCGCCCAACCCTCAGCAAATTCCACTACGCCAACAAAACACAACAACGGAAGAAAGTTCGGTACAAGTAAGGTACTTACTTACAAAGTGACAACTTTTTGTCACATAACTTTTGTCACACGCAGACCCGGTGTTAATTGCTAATGGTCACAAAGAAATTGCGCCTGGTAGTGGTTGGGTTAACATAAATTTTCCCCGGTTAAACTTTTGTTTCCTTTTCTGTCTTCAATGGCTTTCTTTAAGAGATCCGTAAAAGATAGAAAAAGATTTGAATTAACATTCTTACCTTTCGAACCGTGTCTTCAGCCGGAATGATTTTATTTTCCAACAAAACTCGCGCGGAAAATCGGGAGCCATAACAAATTGGTCATTGTTGTCGGGATAGCTGAATTGGGAGTTGAAATTCGTGAAGAAAAAAAAAGAGAAATAATTTTCCCATCGGGAGAAGCTCACTTAATTGCATCCGAAAAAAAAACTAAACGTCTGGAATGTGTAAGCAACCGTCAAAATGCTGAATCGCATAAATTTGGGCTGGTTCGTTAGGTCATTTATCGATTCCTCACAATCCACTTTGTAATTTATTTGATGATAAAAATCTGCAATGAAGTGCTCGATTCACTAACGGATTGTTTGAAACGGGTATAAAGTTATCCAAAGACCTTTATGTGGCCATCTTAAAATCAGTTCAGCTTTATTTGTTATTTAGGTTAGAAGGTTTGGAGATAAATTAAATGGATATGAGACTTGTCCAAATTGAACCAAAAAGTTTAAAAGGGTCTGTCCTTAAAATTATTTTTAATATAATGTTGAAATCATAATAACATTTCTAGCCATGAGGTTTTCTTGTGCTGTGAATATTCTGCTACAAATAATAGCTTGGAAAAATTTGTTTTGATAAACTGCTAAAGGCTTACGATTTTTTTAATAAAAAAATAACTTTAGACTTCCCAACTTCAACTTTCGACTTAGTTTTCGCTTCAGTCTATGTTGAATTCTCAAGCCATCGAAGTTGTTACGGCGGAACCAAAAAATGTTTCATACCTACTATTTCTTGGCCCAATTTTGACCAATCTTAGTTTTTGTATCCTAATGAAAAGTGTAACATCAAGTTTATACAAATAAGCTGACCCGAACTGCTTTGCAATACCTTCCAAAAATAAATTTAATTTTCTGAAATTTCATTGAAGTTTTAACTGTTTGATGGATTTTTCCTGAAAGTTGATATCTTAATTTTATTCAAGTTATAAAATTTTAAAGCTTTACCATAGCTCACGAACTTTACCATTAATTTTTTTTTTAGTATCTTGAAAACGTGACATGCCATATTTGGTTCCATTTGTTTGATATGAGATTTTGAGGTTATTAAAAAAAATTATGAAAAAAACTGCCTTTTTCTTCTTGACTCCACCCTGAAAACGAATGGTTTCAAATATAACGTACGAAACAACCTATCTTAAAGAATAAGACCCTTTTAGCTAAATATGATATCGATTTATGCGAAAATAATGGTAAGGAATCCATCCTGCTGGAAGTTTAATTTTTTTTTCGTACTCATTCTCATTCTCATTCTCATTCTCATTCTCATTCTCATTCTCATTCTCATTCTCATTCTCATTCTCATTCTCATTCTCATTCTCATTCTCATTCTCATTCTCATTCTCATTCTCATTCTCATTCTCATTCTCAAAAAAAAAAAATGTTGATAATATTTTTAATTATGCGTTCAAAACAAAATTTTTTTTGAACAAGTTTCATTAAAATAATCAAGAAAGCCTTTTTGGTTGCTTAAAATATAATTTAAAATTTGTTGATAAATTTTTATAATTTTTTTTTCATGTTTTTATCTTGATTTTTGATAATTGATTCCTGAATTTTTAATCAAATTTGTCCGGATTTTTATCCCCAATTTTAAAATCAAATGTTCGCGTTTTGACAGGTTTTTCAATAAAATTGCCCGGATACATGCTGGAAAAATTTTGGCAAACCTTATCTTAGATACATGAAAAAACTTTTAATTTTAAACTCGAATTTGGTGTAATTGAAGAAGAATTATGTACTTTGCGACCAACAAAAAATTATTCTAATAAATTTTTTCAGAAAAAAAAACAAAAACGAGTTTTTGGAAGCCTTAAATATGATTCTAAATCAACTAATATGTTTCGATAAAAAAAAAATGTTTCAAATATTTTCTTCTTTATTTCAATGGAATAATCCCCGAATTTGCCTGGATATTGGCTGGATTCTGGACAAAACTTTAAAACAATTTTCTCGGTTTAAGCAAGGTTTAACAAAAAACAACCCAGATTTGCACGGTCAGCAGAAAAATTTCTAGTAAGTTCTATCCAGTTTATTGTCGCGATTTTCAGTTTTGATCATCATTAGGATAGAACCCTGATTCGAATCTTGGTTTAGCATTCCACACTAAAATACGATGGATTTTTGATATTCAACACTTTCAAACCATTCTTAAGATTTGGACTTGAAATTTTTGTTCCCAATTCATATGCAGAATTGAAACATAAGAAAGTTTCCTAAAAGTCCTGAATTGAAAAATCTGAAACAATTTCGTCATTCGAAATTTTCATTCGAGTTTACATGTTCAATTAAGCTTAAATAATTGAAAAAACAAACTATATTGAAACAGAACCAAGTAAGAGATTTAAAATTGAGGGTTCAGATCACATTAAAGATTTTGAATTTAGTCTCAATTCAGAGCCGGTATTAAAATTTAAAACTCGTAATCAGCTTCAGCTCGAATTTCAGTATTACAATCAAGATTGAAGTATTATTATAATATAACAATAAAATTTTGATAATTTTATTAAGTATATAAATTGAAGAAGATCGCAGTTCTTGATTCAAAATTAATTTTCGAAATGCAATCACAGTCAGTTTAGAAACACAAACCTGAAAAGATCACAAATTTAGAACAAAATCTGGATTTATGTCAAAATTCGTACAAAATAATTATTTTAAATCTTTACTCACGCGGTTTAAAATAAGGTTACCAGATCGCCCGGTTTTATCAGGGTTTGCCTGGATATTTAATACAAAATTTTGGAAAAGTCCAGTCCGGCCCGGTTGCACGGATTTTGCCCGGATTTATTCACTTACCCAAAAAAAACCAATTGTGTTGCTTATTTTTTTTTATTTATTCGTCCGAATCGGAGTTTTCTACGCAATTTTTAGCACAATAACCTTGAAAATATTTTGGAAGCCTTAAGTACGATATTAAATAAACTGATGAGTTTTAACCAAAAAAGAAAAATATTCCAAGTTGTTACTTTTGATTTTTATGGAGTAAATCCTGGGTTTTGAACAAATTTTCCCGGATATTGCCCGGATTTTTGCTCGACAATTTCGGAACAAATGCTCGGATTTTGCCAGGTTTATAGATAAAATTACCAGGATTTATCCGGCCCGTATAGGTGCTAAAGTTCTGGCAACCTTATAATAAAATCTTATGATTCTGTTTTGGAACATTTCGTATCTTAAAACCGGGGAAACTTTGATCAACATGAAATTTTCGCAAGTAATCTTCAATGATTAAAATTTAAATATCTGAAAACTGTTTTCTACTTTTTTTGGCCTAAAAATAAAGTTGTGTAGTTGAAGATTTTTTTATATAACTTTAAATGTAGTTTTAAAGTCATAAAATATCTGTTTTTCGAAGACTCATTAACAAATACCTTTCTTTATAAAATGATAGCATTTAGAAGCAAAAGGGTTGTTGTATATGAAAATTTTACTTTTTTCATTTGTTTTGGTATAGTTTTAGAGTTATTTTTATGATCATTGTATGATAATTTTTTTATATTAAAAAAAACGTACATTTTTCTATGAGAAGGCCTGTATGGAAAGAATGGCATAAAAACCATGTCAAATGGTTAAGTTTGAAGAAAAAAGAACATGAGAACAGTGGGAGGATCTAGGGAATTGCTTGAAGGTTAAATTTTATTTGTTTTTGAAGCCAATAAATATTGAAAAATGTTTATAATTTTTGCCCCTAAATGTATGCAGCAATATTGTACAACTTTTGAGTATATTTTTTGAATACTTGAAAATTAATTAAAAAAGTAATCAATGTTCCCCCAGTTTACGGTACCTGAAAATAATCAAATTATCCATTTAATGTAAAATTCAAGAGAAACATGAGGATCAAGGAAAAGGAAGAAAATAAGGCTTAAATATCATGAATTTCTCGAATAAGATACATCGACTTACCAATAGGACTTCAACCCGCAATCTTTGCTAAATTATGAAAATGGAGTAAATTTAATTAATATAAGAATTTGTTTTTCATCATGAAATGAAATTCAGCTGGAATTTTTATTAAATTTTCAACATTAAATTTTTTTTCACATATAGGATCTCAGGAAAACATCATGTTGAGGTAGGGATGAATGACAGCTTGCTGTTAAAATCCCGAAAAAAAAGAAAACATCATGTTTCCTTGAAGATATCTATTTCGAACATATCACTTTTTAAGACGTACATATTTCAAGGACTGGCTAGCATCTTACAAATGCTAAAACCACCAGCCCACAGAAAGAGTACTATGTATGCCGTGACTAAGATTCGATCTCATGACCGATGGCTTTGTAGACTTGAACGCTATCCTCTAGTCCACGATCGGCGGCATATTGCACCCATATCACTGATAAGCTGATTTAACTTCCCCTGCTTAGGAGAAAAATATTCATCGCCCAGAGCTCCTGGCGCCAACTATCTTATCATTCCCTAAGCTTCGTTACCCGATCATGTAATGATACCAATAGCTAAATTTCGATTTTTTTCGTAAATCATTCAATTTTTATTAAACAATACGAAAATATTTTTTAAGAATAGTTATGTAACTCAGATAATTTAAATTTTAATTTCAATGTATCGGTTCAATTCTATTCCTGTTCAAAAGGTGTTTAAGGTCTTTTAAAAATTTTATCCAAAGGGAAAATTTGAAGGAATTTAAGATGATCTAAATAGTATATTTTCTAATAAAATGCATAGACTAAATCGTTCACCAGAAGATCCTTTTTTAAAAAACTGCGTTTTTTTCGCTTTGAAAGTCTTTAAATCTATAACTTTTATTCATTTGCTAAATTTAATTCGTTAAAACTGTTGAACTTTAATTCAATTATATTATGAAGTTATTTTTCAAATTCTAATATCCTAATAATTGGAATAGTTTTTTTCAATATGAAGAACTGATTTTCATATGTAGGCACGTTTCAAATTTTGTTCCTCAAATTTCAAAGCTCAATGAATCTAGTACATTTCAACCATCGGGACCTTTTTTCACTGGGAGGTAAACATAACAAAAATTGAACACCATAGCAACTTATACTTTTGCACGCAGAAAAATTCAAGCAGGCTAAAAATGCTTGGTAGATAAGGAAATTTCTATATATTTTTCTACGTGTCATTAGAACACGTGGGTTAATTTTTGAATGCTAGCGCCCCATCACAACAAGTGTATTATTCACTTACTAAGCAGTTAAGACACGAACCTTTGGTTGATGAAAATGTGGTTCAGAGTTATATCAGTTTATCAGTGCCCATATTGCAGGTTCTTAAGAAAAGGTCCAACAAAAACCTTAAATTTTAGTCGATTTTACAACAGTAGAAAATTATCCATATTTGAACCGACCCTTATTTCTTAATATTTGATACATTTCTACCAATGTTTAAAAGTGGATATGCTTGTGGTTATGAAGAATCACCTTGCTTCTTTTCAATAAACACAACTTGCATTTATTTCAAATGAAGCCTCCAAATTCCTGAATTCATTTGTTTCATTTTTTATTTTGATCATCTTTTATCAACTTTTATATTTTATCAAAGATGCATTTGGCAGACAGTCATAAAAACATATCCGGTACAACTGTGTTTGATATTTACTCTAGGGCCCGAACTCACGGACATCAGCTCAGGAGGCAATTAACATGCCAACTGAGCTACACCACAAGTTCTCAAATTTGTTAAATAAAAATAAAAATAATATTTATTAAAAACCTTTTATCCTTCGGGTCTGAAATCCCAAATTTGAAAAACTTTTATGAAAAAATTTGCATCTCCTAGGATTTTTTTTTCGAAATTTATTATTCGAAATGAATAACTTTTAATGTAAAATATCGTTAACCTGAATCAGGGCCGTACGAAGCACCAACTCATGGGGGGGTTTTAGTGGCTGATTTTTTCCTACAATTTTTGCCCAACAATGCACGAATAAAAAAAAATTAAAACACATTATGTTTGTCACTACATGATTATTCATTTTTAAGCCCTCATTAATAGTTTTCGTATTAAATCGTTACTTCAAACAAGTGGTCTTTAACCAGGTGGGTGGCCTAAATTTTTATAATGAAATCTTAAGAAAAAAATATGGAATTTGCTTTCATCGATTGTTAAAATCTTTGAATTTGTTTAAGATTCTGGTAAATCAAACTAATTCGGCTTGAGCTTAAAATAGCTTAAAATAAAATAACTTAAGTTCTTTTAAGGGTAGCCTTCAATTTCTTAAAAAAAAACTTATTCAATACTCAAATCAATTAAGCCCAAGCATTCTATTTTTTTTTGCCAATTCCAAGATTCTAACCTTTAATGAAAATAAATAAAATTTTCCAAAAAAAAAAAAATTAAGCGAATCAAATTTGCTTTATGTAAACTTGAACCAAATTTGTGATTTGAAATTTGGTGTCGAAAAACCTGCAATATTAATAATGATAAACAATAAACCGAGAAAATATAAAAACTTTTACGGATTTTTTAGGTGAAGATCAGATACATGATTCTTTAAAAGCAAATGTTCTTCATGAAAAATCAATTCCATGATAAAAATCCTGTAGATGATTTTTTTTAAAAATAAAATTTGGGAATCTGCATTCTGAATCTGAATTCGGAACCAGAATTCAAAAATTAAAATTTGAATCTGTTTCCAAATTTCTATACGATTTCGGGAATGTGCAAAAAGTTCGATTTCCAGATCAAAATTATTAAAATTCTTTGGTTTAGCTTTAATCTTAATTTATTTTTTGATTTATTTATTTTTAATCTTTATTGTGAATCTGAATTAAAATGTGATTTTCAAATGATGAATCTTAATAAGAATCCGAATTTTGGGTCGCAATATAGAAGCTTTAAATGTATAAATTTTGTGTAAGAATTAAATTTAAGAACTTCGAATTTGAATATGAAACAAAATTCTTCTTTTTTATGTTCGGAAAAAAATTATCAAAATATTGAAAATGCTTATGATTTGCGAAAAACATGATTTAAATTTGATTTAAAACTCAAAAATAAATTTGAACCAGGATTTCAAAGCAGCTTTTCATTTGTAATTTCAAGAATCCTAAACTGGATACAGAATCAGAAATACGAAAATAGAAACACAATTTTGGTTATGGGAAAATGGAATCAGAATCTCCGAAATGGGTTTAATTTAAAATTTAATATTCAGACCTGAATTTCTATGAACAAGTGACATTAAAAAAAAAACTAGCAGAATTTTGAAATTGGGATTTTGATGTTTTAGCATTAGTTTTTAGACTAGATTGTAACTTTTCAATAACTTCACTCTATTATCATAATTTGTTTATGAATTTAAAATTTTGAGTGTAGAGTAGAATACCTCGCTTGCCTTTTTGGACCCTCATGGGTGGGGGGGTTGAACTCCAAAAACCACCCTCCCTCCTCCCCGCGTTCCTACGGCCATGACCTTCATTAAAAGATAAAAGATATCTACCTATACTTTTTTCATTTTTCTGTGTGTATGCATTGTTCAAACAATATTGTTAAAACGTCGAGCTTTTATATTTATTTTAGACTTCATATTTATATAATTTATATAAAGTTTCAATTTCAATTCATTGGTTCTACATAGAAATCTATTCAAATAAGTTTTTTCCTAGAAAAAAGCTATATTTTCCATAAACCATGACTATACTGAATAACTCTGAAGTTACAGCAAGATTCTGATTCAGCTAAGCGTTCTTGCAACAAATGCAATGTAAATAATGTTGGTATGTAGAAAATAATATTTTTAATTAAAGATATTAATTTTTCGACGGAATATTAGTTAAAATGTCTTTTATCATACACCACCATTTTCGACTCAATTTTTCAAATTATAAGATGATGAAAGTTTTCTTGTGTTTTTCAATTTTCAAAACAATTTATTTTGTTGCTACACAAAGGTGTTTACGCGGCATCAAATTCGCCGTTTACATGACATGACTTTGAATATTTTCTCTCGAAAGACGTGTAAATTTTGCGAGAACCGTGGAAATAACCGTGCGTATGGATAAAAAAAACCATGTTAAAAGAAGTTATGTTAGAAAATTTGAGCAAAATAACTTTGCATAAAAAAAACCAAATAACTTTGACTCATAGTATACGTAAAGGTTTTACTCTTCAATTAAGCTTTTTTAATAGTTCCTAGAAGGACCCGATTTTGTTTTCGTGAAATGCCCTGCTTTATTCTGAACATATCTGGAAAGCCTAGTTAAGGTATATACATGATTTTACCTCCGAAAGAATTTTATAATTTTGAACATGTGGTAATTATACACATCGTAAACAACATGATTTTTAAGCATTTTGAAACCATTCTGAAATTTGTTTGATATTTGGGTTGTTGACCAAGCTGGTTCAAATCATCAGGTCTCGTACCTCTGGTTATGTTGTGTCTTCCTCTGAAACCTCTCGTTAATCTTTTCGTTTTTTCTCACAGACCTAGCTGGTTCAAGATCCGACCCATTCTGCCACAGAGAAGCAAAAGGCAGAATGGCTAGATTTTATTTTGTTTTGTTTTGTTTCCCAGCACCGGTAAAGTCATGCTCATTATCCACGCGAGAACCAATTTATCGCCCGGCCGGTCCCAAGCAAAGTCAAGTTCAAAGAACACCATCGGATCCGAGGGGACAAAACGCATTTGGTAGTTAATGTTTAAACCAACATGTAGTGTAATTTAACTTCTATGATATAATCACCGGAAATGTATGAATGAATGATTTATCTCAAAATCTTACCAGATTTTGACGAAAAAACAACCTCAATCGAACATTTATTTTCTGTGATTTTTTTGTGAAATTTTGTTTACAGTCATTATAGTTAAATAATCTTAACAAAAGAAAACGAACATCTAAGTGATATATATATATTCCAAGTGTCAGAGGGGTGCTTTTTAACCCAAAGTATCCCTCCAAGAGACGACAATTTCTCAGCAACAATCGAGTCAATGATATTCCGGTTCTCGAGACTTCAGAGCAGTTTCTTGTATAGTAGGTTGGTATTGAAGACACCCCTCCTCGATTGAGCCAGTTTACAACATGGAACGATGTGATAACATGATGTGGCCGGTTGTTGTCTGATTTTTGTTTTCTTTTTTGTCTTTTTCTGTTTCGTGTAGTTCCGTTGTCTTGTCGCTGTTGTTCTGTTCCAATAATGTTATTGTGTTGTTGACGGTACATTATTGGAGCATGTTTTATGTAATCTGAAATTCCTGATTGAAGAACAGTTGTGCCCCCAGGGCGAGTTTAACGGAAATAACTTGTATTGGCGCTGCCCCGTGTTGGGTTGGTTGTACTGCGCAGAATTGAAGGAAATAAATTGAGAAGTAAAAATAGGAAACGCGTCCGAAGCAAGGAAAAAAAGGCCATTGGAAGAAAAAATTAATAAATGTCATTTGAATAATATAGAACAAGAATTTATTTCATAAAACAGGGAACAAAATGTTCTCAAAAATGAAATAATAGAACTTGTTATTTATCAGTGATTATAGTAAAAATTAAAAGTTTAAAAAGGTTGATGACCCTGGCCAATTTTAATGCAAAAAGAATTATCATAAGATCGATCTTGGTAGATAATTAAGGCACTCCAATCCAAAATAATTATTTTGTCTATTAGTGTGGAGTTTTAAAATTACAAGAATATTAGCCACTATATCACAGAAGTCAAAATACCAAAGGATATATTGCAAAAAGCATGTTTTCAGCATTTTCTAACTTCGACCAACAATTTTTTTTAGTTCACCAAGGCTATGAGACAGATGATTTCTGATGGACGACAAAACTTATGAAAAACTCTATTTCAAACAAATTCCAGCGTATAGATACTATAACATAACATATCTGCTAGTGGCAAGGTTCCTAGCATATTGAAGTATGTATTTGCTAGTTGTTTTGTACAAAATATAATGATTTGTAAAGATTCTGCTCCTCTGGAGAAAAAACAACAATTAGGGTAAGTGTTCCTAATTTGGCATGTGTCCCTAATGTTAACATACCGTTCGATTTTGACTGTTTTTGACGATATTTTTCACTTATCACAATTGTAAAAAAAAAATGATAATGTAACGGATCATGTGAACTTTCATTTTACAAACAAATTAGTTTTCTAACTCACAGGATTTTTCGTAAAATCCGGATTGTTTCAAAGTATGTTCAAATTGAATGGAGTTGTTAGCAAATTTCTTAAAAAAACACCTATTCAGAAATGAAAGATAAAAGCGGAATTTGTCAACCGATTTTTTTGAAATTTTTTTTCGGATTGTTTTTTATCATGATTTTAGTAATAAGTATGTTAGAACCATTCTTTTTTCGTGTAAAAACTGAAAAAAAGCATATGTCCACAATTAGGAACACTATTTTCAATGTGTTCCTAATTATGACATAGTCAAAGTTTTCCAAACTATATCAAAGTCAAAGAATGTATTTTAATTAAATTTGATTGATTGAATTGTGTTTTAACATAATTTTCAACGATCTGTTAAAATAAACTGTTTTGAGTTAATAAAACATGATATTTTTTTTTACTTCAGTTTATCTCATAGCTAAATATGTTGAAAAAATATTTTTGCCAGATTGTACAGAACGCACACTACGCGACAGAAAATGAAACTATCAAGCTACAGAGAGTTTCTCAACAAGAACAGAATCGAAAGGAAAAATTGAAAAAAAAAAATCTAAATAAAATACGTTGTATATTGTCACATGGGGATCATGCAACACTTTTCAACTTCAATGACTTCTTAAACCCTATTGTCCACAGATAATCATACCGCCTGTACATCAAAAGTTTTAAGGTTAAAGGGACATCTTATTAACGTAGTCAGAAAAATAATTGGTTTCCCCAATTATTTTTAAATGTACAAAACATACGATTTTTACCCAACTAAGAAAAGGGGGTTAGTTGCAAAAACCTTTGTTTTAATGAAAAATCAAATGAAAAAGTGTGAAAAGTTATAGTTTTTTATATATTTGTGATTTCTTTGCGCATAAAGCACGATCTGCAGTTATTTTTGATTCTGTTAGGATTTAAATTGATACTTATTATTTCGATCAAAGATTTTTTAAAAAGAAAGCATAAGGGTGCTGTATACAGTAAGGGATAAAAACAACTATAAAAAAAATTAAAACCATATTCCAGCATATGGAAACAAGATTTAAACTTTGAATCATTGATTTGCATGTCGATGCATTTTAGCGCAGGCTGCTAACTGAATTTCGAAAATGTTTATTTAAAAAATTAAATGATTGCCCGAAAAATATTTATACACCAACAGTGTTGATATAGGATAATAAAATCAATATAAAGTTTGTAGGTGATATCATTAAGCCAATCCGTCATAATGTGTGAAGTATTTTACGGCATCAAAAAATGTAAAAATTTTGATTTTTCAAAATTTTCTATGAGAATGAAAAATTTAAAAAAAAAACAATCTCACGATGTGAGAAACTATGTCATCATCATTTTGTTATCATAAAATGTGATTTTAATATACTTTAATAAAAGTTAAATAAGTGTTGTGGTTAACAAATGTTGCATCTAAAAATGCTGTTGCATGATGTTCTGGTTGACTGTATCTTATTTGTATAAAATACAATGAATTTTCTTCTTTTTTAAATATAATATATGTATCCATTGGAAAAGGTAAAGTTTGAATTTTAATAAGCTCAACATCTACTACTTTCTTCAAAACTAGTGTGAAGGAATATTGTGTAGGATTTAAATAATCCTATTTATCTATTCATATTAAAAAACATTGTAAAATTTATAAAAAGGTGAGTTTTGAGATTTTTCTTATTAAAGTATTAAAAAAAACAGACCCATATGAAAAATGAGGAACAAATAGTGTAATACTGGGTACGCGGATACAGTTTTCTTCATATGTAAACATTAGGAACACCCATATGTTGACATTAGGAACAATTATTACCAAATTAGGAACATCGACACGCTTTATAAAACATGATATTTCTCGTTAATTTAAGCTTTGAATGATTATTTCAAACCAAAACAGAGTTCAGAAAAGAATTTGGAACTTAGTTACCAAAAAAAATGTAAATCTAAGAATTAAAGATTCGGCCTGCTAATATCAAAACCAAAAGCCTCTGACATAATGTAGCGAAATTAGACGCATTTACCCTATATTAAAACCAAAACTTTGGTTTTTGCGGTTTTGAATAGCCTTAAAATAGTTATCTTTTGTGTATCCTTCGCAACCTGTGATCTATACTAACCGATTATACTGTAAAAAATCTCATGATGGTGTTGCACCGTTATTGTCTGATTTTTTCCAGACTTTCCATTAAAAACGCTTTTAAATGGTTTAAAAATATTCAAGTTTTGTGAATTTCTAATTAGTTGTATAAACAAAATTTTCTCTCAGTTTGCAGCTACCTAAAATACAGATTAGTCGAAGTATAAATTGGAAAAACTGATCATGATATTGATGAACTGAACTGAAAACTGAAAAAAAAAGTGTGCGTCGGCCATTTGGAGATACCAAGAATTTAGTGGAATATTTTCTAACAATAAATATTTTTTTTCAAATTTTTCTTGAATATCATAAGGTTACCTTAATTTCCTCCAATGAATATATTTCGATCAAACGAATGGTTTTTGAGATACAAGCATTTATTTATGTTCTATTTCTAAAAGAACTAAGCTTTTGAACAGTTCAGTAGCTTTCTTTATTCAAATTTAGTCCAAGTACAAGGTTGCTGGAGAGATGCACGCACATATACTTAAGAGTTTTATTGAAGCAGGAATCAACTTAAAATGAACACAATTCAAATTTAATAATGACACATTAAAATTATGCCAAGCTCTGGTAACATTGGAGGTTTTTTCTTTACAAATTATCGTAGTTCAATGATCGTTGTTTAAACCGCATATGATAATATTATCATAATATATAATGTATCACAAATAGAAGATACAGCAATAAAGATTGTTCCAATAATTATAAGACACTATAAAATAACCGTCATTTTAAAAATCGTATAGTGTTCAACCAAACTTTAGCTGCGCACAGTTGTTTTCATCCAAGTGAAGTAAGTGTTGTCTTTGTTGAATCTCAACACTATTGGTCACCCTAAGATCAAGGTTGCCGAAAAATATTCTGTGTTTTGGCAAAAAAAATTCTGAATTTCTGAATGTACCCAAAAATTCTGTGATGATTTTCTGTGACGCTTTTTCCTAAAGTTGCATTGAAAATTCATGAAAAATTGAGTCTTTTTTACATTTTACTTGAGAAAAATGAATAAACTTCACTAATCTTATCATGTTTTCCTAATCTGAAATTAGAAATTCCTAATTTATATTGACATTAAAATTTGAAATTTGGAAACATGTACAAAATTTAAAAAGTCTGTGAATTCTGTGAATATTCCCAAAATTCTGTGTTCTGTGACACAGATTCTGTGATAAAAATTTTCCCAAAATTCTGTGAAATAACAGATTTACCCAATTTTTCCAAAGATTTTTTTAGGCAACCTTGCCTAAGATGTTAGTGAAAACACCTGGATGTATACTAGCTAATTGGTTTGTTTGGACTTATTCGTTTTTTGCGAAGAATTCTGATAATGCGTGGCCCTACTCCTGAGCAAAGAAAACAGATTGTGCACAAAAGGGGCACTGTGAATGGTCTTTCAATGAGAAAGCTAACAGTAACTATTAATAAGTCTTGAGATCATTGAAATCTTTGAAAATTAATGACTTTAAAAGCAGTTCAAAAAAAAAACTTATTTTATCGCGAATCTTTTATCACAAAAATTTGCTTCGACTTTTCCTACGATTTGTAGTCAAATACCATAAAATACATGTCCAAGCTAACTCAGAAAACGGAGCCTTGATCAAACATTCCCTAATTAAATTGTATTTGTATTTAATTCACAACAACTCTGAATGAACTTTTTTTTTTCTTATTTCGAGGAATTTATTGTGCTTTCAAAAACATAAGTGCAATGTAATTGTTAAAATCATTGGATCTAATATTTTTTTTTTACAAATAACCTATATGTTGACATGGCACCCTTCCAAATAAACGGATTTCAAATCAAATCAAAACCTATATGTTGAACTATCTGAAATTGAAAACCATGAAAGCGAATGAAAAGAGCAAATATAAAATCGAAAGGCTCAAGATTCAGTCCATTACTGAAGTTATAATATTCGCGCTTCAAGCAAATTTTTTTTTTTTATAAATATGCTCATCAGATTTTATTATCCTAATAATTTTTTTTATCAAATTTTTCATAAAGGCTTGCTTTGACATTACTGAAAAAATGTCATAAAAATCATACGCGAAATAGTTTGGTTCTAGAATATTGACAAATATGACTTTTCTCAATCAATTATAATGTCTAGATGAGCGATTTAAGATTTCCTTTAAACAGATTCACAGTTAGCCACAAAAATTTTAAGCTCTTGATAAAAGTATCTGTCTTTCTCTAATTTGATCTTTACAGCCAGGGTTGGTTGAAGAATAATAATAATTATCATTTAAAATAGTAGTACCTATTATTTGAAAACTAACAAACCACACTACCAACCTCATGAAGTTTTCATAGATGAGCTATGTATATGTACATTCAGTATCTCAACATACTGAAGCGTTAACTTCTTTAAGGAAATCTTCAAAATCTACAAAAAAAAAAAATAGTACCAAGAATGTTCACTGTGAATTTGGACAAAATTCACTGAAAAATCTGTTAAATTTAGGATTTCTCCTAAGTTTTGAAAATTATGCTCAACATCTGATAGGAAAGTTTCTTATTGAAAAATAGTTCTACCCCAGTTTACATGGAAATGCAATGAATTAAAAAAAGGAGAATTTTAAAAGTAAATTGTTGATTTAAAATCAACTGAATTCACATTACGTTTCTTCATTTTTATTAGAAGGGCTAATTGAATTGTTCCTTGGAAATTTCTTCAATAAGAAAAAATATTCAACAACGGTTTGAAAAGTGCAATGAAATCAAAACCAAATTTGAACTAAAAAAAAATTGTTCGAAACACAACATTTGTGATCAAATTTAATTTCAAAAAATCTAGAAACTGTTTTTTTAAGAATGCCAGTGATCAAAGCCAGCAATTTGTTTTATTCAAATCCTTCCATTTATTAAAATAAAAGGCAAAAAATATGTTTTTTTTGGACATTTCTTTGGTAATTTCTCATATTTATATCACCATTGATAGCCTATACTGACAAAATATAGGTTGAGAAACTGTTAGAAATTTAAATAAGTTTTGTTGTAAATTTTTATAGTAAAAAGCAAAAAAAAAATATAATTTAGTTGCCTTCAAAGCTGTCACTTCGAACCTTTTGTCGAACTTTTCATGAATTTATTAAAAAACCATGATCGATAAAACCGGATAAGTGGAAAGTTTATTGATTTCCAAGAGTAGGTTTTATAATTATTACTTCAAAATTTCAATTAAAACATCGAGTCTTGGGAAAAACACAAGGTACAAACAATGTTTTTCTCATTAAAAGATTAAGACTTTTAAATTTGAATTCGGCTTTTTCGGTTCTGAAAGTATCGTAGTTAGATTGAAATATCGGATGTTTCGATCAATTCTGTTGATCTATTCCAAGTGAATTATCTGTCTGTTGATTTGGTCGATTATGGATTTTTTCTCATCCTTGTCACAATGGTCGCACTGTTAACATTTTTGAATAAAATTTATAGGCTTCCAAGACGATTTTGTTTTCAGGACTAAAAAAATATAGAATTGAAAAAAAACTTATTTAAAATAAATTTAAAAAAAAAAACAGTTGAATTATGAAATGAGGTTTATTAATTAAAAATAAACACAAAGTATAAAGATGAAAAAAATAGTTTTTATTAACTTTTCAAAAGTAATTTTTTCCAATTAAATCATGGTTACCTTTTGACAACTAATGAATACAATTTATTTGATATACAGTTGCGTTCAAAAAAGAATGAAATGGCGTGAAGCAACGTTCGCTTCCAACTTTAACCAACTTCCATTTCTGTCTAGGATGATATTTTTTTTTTTTCACAAAATCTAGTTGAACCATTCAACTTACATTCCACAAAATTTGAAAAAAGGTACAGCTTTTCTCGTGGAAACGGGAAATTTGAAATTGCTTCACACTTGCTTTTTTCAATTTTTTCATTAAAAGTCTGCGAGAGTGGGGAATCATGGGCCACTTTTTTTCGTCGTTCCATAACTTCTTTATTATAAAAGATAAAATGAAAATAAAAAATGGTATGGTTTTCTACATTTTCAAGGTATCATAAGGTTTTTTTTAATTTTTAATAAGTTATTTTTCCAAAATTCTGGCTGTTTGTAAAAAAGCTATATTTTTTGGATTTTGAAAAATGGTGGAGAATCGTGGTCCAGCAAATCCAAATTGACCAAACAACATGCAAAGTTTATGAGTTGACCCAAAAATGTGATTTCCTAATTCATTCCGTTAGTTAAAAGCAATTTCAGATGATGAAGTAAAGAAGAGAACTGTGTATGATCGCATAGATTCCAAAACCTGGCTCGCGAATGTTTTTGCTCAATTTCTTATATGGGATCGACAAAATACTTTTCATAACTCTTCATTTGGCATAAGAAAACTTTGAAGATAGGTTAAACGTATTTTAAGTTCTGAATGTGTATAAAAACATAAAAATATAGGTGATTAAAGATGTGTGGCCCATGATTCCCCACAAGCTATGATTTGCAAATTGGTTGCGTTTGTGTGACTTATTGATGTTTCATCAAAAATTCCTTTTCCACGTGAAAGATCATGACAAAACTAAGATCATAAGCGTATGGGCATATTTTTGTTATGCACTTTAGGTTCCCTATCGATGAAATTAGCGTGCGATTTTTTAATTATGTAAGAAAAATTTTCTTACTTTTTTTTAGCTTGATAAATAAAAGAAGCATATGATGCGTATTTCAGTCAACAACATATAGGAATATATGCTCACGCAAAGCGACGACGATGACAGTTGGTTTGAGATTTTTATCTCAACACACATCTGATATATTAAAAGTGACCCACGTTTCCCCATGGCCCTCGATACCCCACTCTCTCCTACTTAAAACTTGACGAAAAGATTTGAAAATGTTTTATCTTTTACCTTGCAGAGTTTATCAAAATCGATTGACGCCAAAGAAAAATAAGTCTGGAATGAAGTTTTTATCAATTACCAAAGTTTAATAGTTGAACTTTGTTTTATTAAAATTTCATGAAAAAATATCAACCCAGACAGAAATGGCAGCAGGTCAAAGTTCCAAGCGAGTGCGCTGCTTCACGCGATTTCATACATGACTATTTTGCAAGATGTTGGCGTGCAGAATTCTAATCTTGTCTCATAACTTTCTTTAGAATTTTATTTTGCTATAAAATTTCAAAGTTTTCTCGTGAAATATAAAGTTTCCTTTCTTGTGACGTGGATTCATTTGTTGGCTTTTCGAAACAACCATAATCAATTATATATATTTCTTCTTTTTTACAATATGAAACAGTTATTATTGGTTTCACATCGTTTAAAAAAAATCCGAAAAATTTGATTTTTTATATTATTTAAAACATGTTAGTTTTTTTTCTTTTTTGTGTTGGTTTTATGTGATTTGAGTGATCAAAATAATTGAAAAGTATGAGATTCATTGATATGCGAACGGATAAAAATCAATTGTGAGGGGTCCAAGCGCATGGATTGTGTAATAAGCATGAGATTTGCACATAACCGATTTTTTAAATCAAAGAAAAAGTGCAGCAATTTTAAAGTAATTTATTGGTTTCAAATTCTATCTTTAATAGTACATAATATATTTTATAATACATTGTATATATTCACTTTGTGAACATTATAAAGTGTTATAAAATGAAACGTTCAAGGCCTAGATTGATATGAAATTGAATTCCTCCGTATGATTAAGTGATGTACTCTATCTTTTTCGGCTAGTATTGTCTGCCTTGCACTTAAAAACGATATTGAATTTAATCAATCATACATCTCGATTATAAACTATTTTATTTAAAACTTTAATTTTTTATCGGCACTTAAACTAGTGTTTAATAAAAAATCTCCAATGTTTTTCAAATTCATTGTTAATGACTTTGAATCTGGAAAAGCTCTGTTGGGGTTGTTTAAAAAAACTTTGATGCTCTTTTTTTTAACAAGAGTTCGCAGCAAAACACACCATCTTATTTTATGAAAAAAAAAAAATTAAAAAAAAATTCAAGAATTTTTTATTTTAAACAATTGATGATTTGAAATTCGGTCTCAATGTTGCTGTTGAATGCATTGTCAAGCATTTACAAATTGTCGATTGTTTGTAAAAATAACTCGATAAGCTATGATCTGAGTAGTTGGATACACGATGAAATCATTATCATCATCACTGTCACTCTGACCATGATTATGAAATTCACGCATTTCAGTACGTCTGTCAAAACTCTTCACCTTAAGCCGGATTACGGGCCAGATGATTCAATGGTCAAGCATGTCTGTGGCAAGTCAAAGCAAATGTCCAAAAAGTCCAACCTTTCGTCAATAGCTCGAATTTGGCTCGAACCAGCTCTCCAAAAGGGGTTTCGATGCGGAGGTGTCATTTTGTTTACAGCTGATTTCACTTTCACCTTTCCTGACTCTCGTTGGTTGTGTTGGTATGGGGTGGGTATTTTTTTTCTCGCCTTCCTCCATAAAGGTGCCTGCCGGCTGATGGTTTTGAAGAATGAATAGAAAGAAAGGCAATTTGAGGTCAACTGCCGCGCCGGTCCGGTTGATTGACCACCAGACAAACTGGTTTCCGGCATTATACTGTAGATAGTCCCGACCGCTAGACAAATTGTCAAAACAAAAACCCGTAAGACGAAGGAAAACGGAGGGAATTCTTTGCTTTTTGACAATTTTCTCTTACTATGACGAATTTTAAAATAAGGCTAAAGAATTATAATCAAGTTTCTTATGAAAGTATCAATAGAGTTGAAAAAATTTGGAATATTATTGTAAGAACTTTAAAAAATTTTTAACTCTCGTTCTAAAATTTTAAATTTCAAATAAGAAAATAGAACTTCAAACTATTGCCAATAAACTTACCTCAGGCCATGCATCCACCAATATCTAAATAGCTTAGACGTTCCGGAGAGCAACAATCAACCGGTTCAGGAAACGCCGATCTTTACCAACCAAAAACACGCAATTGCAATGAATCTCATTTTATTTCACACTTTAGTTTTTGGTTTGTTTCGCTTTCCATCGGGTCATTCATGTGACTTGGCAAGATGCTTCTGCCTGGCACAATGACGCCGGTTGATGATACGTAGTGCGCAGGGCCGTAGGAAGAACCGACTCATGGGGGGTGTTTTGATGAATAATTTTTACCTATGATTTTTGGTCTAACAACACACGAATAAAAAAAAAATAAAACAAATTATGTTTGTAACTATATGATTATTCATTTTTAAGCACTCACTAATAGATTTCGTATGAAATTTTAACTTAAGAGAAGACACGAATGCCACAAGGATGGTAAAGTGTCACTAATGAAACCTTAAAAAACTAACTTTATAAAAGTGGTCCATAGCCTCAAGGGTGAGCTAATTTTTTTAAAACCTCCAGAAACAAAATATGAAATTTGCTTTCATCGATGGTTAAAATTTTTGAATTTTTTAAAAAGTCTGGTAGATCAAAGTTATCTGATTTGGGCATAAAATAAGTTCTTTGATTTGAGCATAAAATAATTTTCCAAAAAAAAAGTAAAAGATAAAAAATTTTCGATGCAAAATTGAACTAAATTTATGATTTTAGTTTGAAATTTGGCTTTTCAAAAAGCTGCAATATTAATAATGTTAAACAATCGCCGAAAAAATATAAAAAAAAATTGTGCAGATTTTTTAGGTGAAGATCAGGTACATGTTTCTTAAACAGGAAATAATTTCATAAAGAATCAATTCCATCCTAAAAATCCTGTGGATTTTTTTTTTAATATAATTAGGATTATTTTGCATGAATCAAAACTTGAAAAATTAACTCTTATTCTACTTTATATTTGTGATTTCAGCTGAATTTTATGTACAAACTAATTCTGATTAAAAACTTTGAAATCTGGAAATTGAATTGACAAGCAAATTTGTAAGTTTATGTTCTCTTGAATTTCTCAACAATTTTATGTTGATTGAAAAACTCATTCACATACTAAATCTTTTTCTGAATTTTAAATCTGAAATCTTAACCTGAATTCAAAAATTAAACTTTGAATCTGTTTCCGAATTTCTATACAATTTCCGAAATGTACACAAAATACGATTTCCATATCTTAATTCCAGATCAGAATTTCATTAGACAAATCTAAGACATGAATCTATTATTTAAATTCTGTAGTGCTGATTCAATCTTGATTATTTATTTCAATAATTTATTTTTAATCTGTTTTGTGAATCTGATTTAAAATGTGAATTTCGAATGATGATTCAGAATCTGGTTTTCAATTTGGGATCGCCACTTAGAAGCTTTAAATGTATAAATTTTGTGTTAAAATAAAGTTTAAGAACTTCGAATTTGAATATAAAACAAATTTCTTCTTTTTCCATATTCGGAAAACTATTATCAAAATTGATATTGCTTATCAAATTTGATATGAACCGAATTCGAACAAGGATTTCAAAGCAGCTTTTCATTCCTAATTTCTTATGAATATTCGAACTGAAACTCAAAAATCCTAAACTTTATACAATATCAGAATTATGAAAATATGTTGAAATACAATTTTGGTTTTAGGAATATGGAATCAGAACCTCCAAAATTTTAAAAGTTAATATTCAGACCTGAATTTCAATGATAAAGTTGCCAAATTGCCGGATTGGCCCGGACATTGAATAAAAAATTTGGGAAGAGTCCGGTCCGACCCGGTTGCCTACATTTCATTGGAAAAGCCCGGATTTTGCCCGGGTGTGCTCTCATTCTGATTCTTAAATCAAACTTAAAAAAAAAACAAATTGTGTTGTAATTTTTTTTTAAATTTATGAGCAGAAATGCAAAAATTTTTGCAGCAGGTTTCAGAAAACTATCATGAAAGGTTTTTAAAGTTTTTTTTTAGATTCCTGATGAGTAATTCCTAGGTTTAAACAAAATTGCTCAGTTCTGCCTGGATTTGGTCGACAATTTTGAAATTAAATACCCGGATTTTGCCAGGTTTTTATATAAAATAGCCTGGATTTGTCCGGCCTGGATTTGTCCGGCCTGGATACGTACTGAAAAAATCTGACAACCTTACTTATGAACAAGTGAGAAAATTTTGAAAAACTGTAGCCGAATTTTGAACTCCAAATGAGTTTTTGAGGTTTTTGTATTAGTTTTTAGTTCAGGTAGTTACTCTTAAATATCTTTGCACTATTATTATAATTTGATTATGAATTTAAAATTTTGAGAGTAGAGTAGAATTAATACCTCGCTTGCTTTTTTGGACCCTCATGGGGGGTGTTTAACCCCCAAAACCCCCCCCGTTCCTACGGCCATGGTAGTGCGGTCTTTTATTCATTGTGTGCAATTTTCTCACGTAACAAGAATCATTATCACAAGTCAGTATGTGGCAGTCCTTGTTCTGAGTGTCGTTAGAAGAAATGCAGGTTAAAGCAGAATCTTGAGATGTTTCCAAACCATGGAAGAAGAAGAGTTCTGATTTTTTTAACGTAAGCTCCTCAACAAATTCAACGATAAACTAGAGGTAAGGAATAAAATAATGAACTTTCTTCGGACTGCTTACGAAAGTGGCGATTTAACGTTATTCATTGGTTAATCAATTTATCCAGATTTTTTCTATCGGGACGATTCGCTGTTTGTTTCAATTCAACTGGAATTAAATAACCCTATTCACTCAGGCAACCAAGTTTTTAAATTCCCTGTATCGTCAGAATTTTTTATTAGAAAATTTTAAAATTCTACGACTATATGTTGAACAACTTGCCAATATTAGTATCTTTAAGTACATAAAATCACAACAACTATTTTCGTTAAGTTCTTAACCACCAATATTGAAAGAGGAAATCTCACAAATTCTCACATTCTCACACGAAATTCATTCTCTTTAAATTCAGTTTCCAGAACAACATCTCCTTTCAAAATGCCTGTAATTTTTCAGAAATAGAATGTATTAGTACCTAAATAACTCAATAAACCTTTGAAAACTTTATTATTGTGAGATAAAAATTTGAAATTCAAACAATTTTTCTCACATGTTCAACTTCCACTTTTTTTATTTCCCTTTTCTTTTGTTCAATTTTCAGCCAACGAGATAAATATATTTCATGGAAAATCCTGTGAATTGGTAATTACAATGAGTTATTACCTAACTACGCACTGAGGGTCAAAAGCCATGCAAAATATTATTCTCAAAACTCAAAATTTCAAATTCCTAATTAAATTTTGCTGAACGACTAAAATGATTCAAGTGTAACAATCTCAACTCAGAACTAAAGCCAAAACCTCGAAATCTTATCCAAGGCCAATAATTATATTATTGTTTTTTGAAAAGCTTCTTATTTGTTGTTTGAAATTCAGCCCCAACTATAGATATTCAATAAGCTTGTCATGCTTGCTGAATCAAACAAACATTAGATTGAGTCGTAAAAATAAAGTATAAATTTTTCCAACCAATTTCATTAAAAATAATGTGATTTTTTAATGTGATTTAAAAGATACTGATGTATTTCAATAAACAAAAGTCAAATGTTTTTCTTCATGATTTCAGTTTTACAACTTTGATTTTTGGCTCTGATTTACACAGCCCGGATACTTGTGGAAAAATATTTGGATAGCTTAGATAGTCTAAGTTAAGTAACAATGATTTCGGATTTGGTGGTTCCAAATTTGCTTATTGGCATTAAAATTTGATGTCTGTAATAAGAATTTGGATTCTTTATCCAGTTTATTTTTACTGAACTTCAGTTTGGATCGTCATTGGGAAAAAATTGGTTTGCATTTCAAATTTCTAAATTAGAAACTCATCTTTTCGGAATATGAAAAGAAAATATTTAGAATTATAAACCATTTTGAAGAATTGAAATTTGTTCTTTTAATTCTTATGCAGAATTGGAACTAACGAAAATTTCATAATGGTGATCCGGAATTGTAAAATCTGAAACAGTTTCATCATTCGCAATTTTCAATCAGATTAACGAGTTCAAACCCGAGTAAATTCATTTTGTATTCCAAAAATTCAGAATTTAATTGAAATATTTCTGGTTGAAATTCTGATCCAAATATCGCTTTTTGGCTCAAAATAAATGAGAATTAATATCTGGAATAAACATTCAAAACTATGATTCGTTTCAAATTCAGAATTCATATTTCGAACAAAGGTTCAAAAGGCAGTACTCAGTTTTGGTTTCAATATCAAAAATTCAAATTCAACTCAAAGTTTATTTTATAATCAAGATTAAAATATCTATGTGAAAATTTCATCAAGGATTCAAATTACAGGCGATCGCAGTTTTAAAGGTTTGATACTGGATTCAAAATTAAAATTTTATATTCAATCAGAGTAAGTTTGAAACACAAATCCAAAGAAAACACATATATAAATGGTATCATGAAATAAACTATTCATAATTATTTTTTGTGGTCAAAGAACTTGAACTGAGTTTTCAAGATAGATGTCAACTGAGAACAAATTTTCTGGTTTTTTGTTTAACATAATTTATATAGCAGATTCTTCTTAAACAAAATAAAATCTTTAATTCTATTCGATTTAACAAGACTAGAAAATAAACCTGATTTGAACCGCCAACTTAATTTCTTATTTTTATTTCACTTTTTTTTTGATAAATTTTGACCAATTCTTCAAATGGTCGTGCATGTGGTTAAACAGAATAAGCTTACTACTTTCTAATTAAAGTAAATGTATTAAAAATCTTTAAAATGCAATCTTCAAATCTCTAATTTATTTTTGAAAAATTCTTACAAAAAGTTACAACTGCTATGATTATTTTCGAAAGATAGAAGTGAAAAAAACCATACTATTACTGTTAAATAACTCAAAACTGAATAATTGTATAGAACCTTCAATTTTTTCACTATTTGTTATGTGTGCCATGTTAAAACAAAAATGTTATTGAAAAATTTTCTTACCAAAACCCTTACTTTTTTAAATCATTTTCAATATTTTCAATGAAAAATGAATGCAGAGTTTAGAATTTCAGTACAAATATGGTTTCATATTATTTAGCTTTTTTTTATATTTATTATAGACATTTTACCACGGTTGTGGCTTTCGTGTCTCTCTCTTATTAAGTAAAATTTGATCTTTCAATACTTTTTTAAGGTATTAAATTTTCACTGTATTTTTAAGTGTTGTTTATTATGCAAATATTTATAATATTGGTCCCTTCCCTTCTTCTCCTTCTTCCTGTGAGTGGGAGGGGTCTTTAAATATAATGAAAACCTTCTCTGACCACCAAAACCTCACGTTGCAAGGTTTCACGCAAATAGGTTTAGAAGTTTCCGAGTCTATAGGGAGCAGACAGATAGACAGAAATTCATTTTATACTTAGGAGAAGTGTTCCTAAATGTGTAGGATAGAATGAGGATACTTGATCCCTGGGAATCCTTTGCTTTTTCTCGAAACCAGGATGTCTTACAAATATCAAATGCTCTAGAAAATATGCCAAATCGAATAAAACAGCATTGATGTTATCTAAACAGATTTTAAAATTTTTATTTTTATTTTTATTTATTTTTTTTTTGTTTCGATTATAGTCGTTTTACCAGCTTTATGGCATTCGCGACTTTATCAACGTTGCAGTTGGCGGATCGTTATTGAAAAACTTATCCGGTACAACTGCGTTCGATGTTTACTCTTGGGCTCGAACTCGCGGACATCGGCTCAGGAGACAACAGACTTGCCAACTGAGCTATATCACAAGCCCTTATTTTTTTTTAGTTATTAACCATTGTTTCAAAAATTCAACAAAATGTTATATGAAGAGCTTTTTTATCACTTTGAAATGTTTCCCCCATGAAAAAAATTGTAATAAAAGTATTCCAATATGACAATCGTTGGAGTATAATATGAATTTCAAAAAACCACATTTTCAAAGCAATAGTAAACTCTCAATTTTTTTTAAGAAAAGGTTTTCCAGAAGATATGTTATGGATTTAATTGATCCCTAGAGTTAAAAAAGATATATTTTTTCATAGTCAACGGACCTTTTATTTTTGGATTTTGATAAGTTTTTGCCAAGGACCAGAGCACCCTGAAATGATCAAGTTTCCTTGAGTAAAGGATCAAGTATCCTCTAAACGAAAAAACATCAGAATTTTTTTCGCTTCACGAAAATGCTTCTAGCTCGTCTACCTGTTCATATATCTTTCTAACTTTTGGAGCATATAAACTTGAAATTACACGCTGTCAGAAAATGCAAAAGACGGCAAGTTGCTAAACTTTCCCAAAAAGATATGATGAAAATAAGAAAAGAGGATCAAGTATTCCCATTCCCCCTATATTGGGTGATATGCACATACAGCCGATTGACGAAATGGCTTATATATCAACATATCTTGTCAGCGCAGTTATAGGGTAGTCCGCTTTTGAAACATGGCATGAGAACAAATTATTGTTATACAAAGTCAAAAAAAAAAATTAAAAAAAAAATTTCAACAGTTTGCTCAAATATATCTAACTTTAAAAATCGTGCGTACAAAATCTGTCAACCAAAAAGTGAATGATTTTTCCTTTAAGTTCACCAGAAAATCAGAAATTCAACAAATTGAAGCTTTTAGTAAAGTTATAAATCATGAGATATTGCAATAAAAGACAGGTTTAAATGCCCATACCAGACAGGTTAAAGGCCTCTTTCAAGAATGATAGATAAACCATATGTTTATTTTTGTTTTAATCATTGAAACATTAAACCTACGCTCTTATTACAATCTAAAAATGAAAATTGAGGAGCTTGAAGAGCTTTAGTAGAAACATGATGTGCACGAAACATTACCATGAAATACGAGAATATAGCATCCCTAATTATGTATTATGCAACAGAACTTGCGATATCTAAAATTTTGAAAAAAAATCAGCTCTGACGTATGCCTAACATCAGCTTCTAACATCTATTATATAAAATTCTCTTGTAACGGTGTTTGTAGTACTACTCCTCCGAAATTACCCAAACGATTGAAATGAAATTATTTTTAGAATATTCTGTAGGCATGCGAATCGGTTTATATCGAACAAAAATAACAGAAAGTCGCATCAATTGTCCGTAATAATTAAATTTGTAGTTTTTTGAATGAAATTAAAGTCATGACATCCATTTTTGGAGATTTTCTTTACTTCGGGCGCCGGGCGATTTGTTTTTCGTCTCCATGGTCGTCCAAGGCGTCGCAAGCAAACGTCGAGAGAGGATGGTAACGATGGCATAGCACACTGATTAGTTGAAATATTTGGGCGCGCATTTCTAAACCAAGCATAATTTCAATGCATGTGGTAGCGATATGAAGCCTTGATGTGTTTTTTTTTCTTCTTGATTCCTAGATCATTTGTACAGCACATAGTAATGAATGACGCCCAGTTTGATATTTTGCCAATCAAATCAATACCATTTCAACGATTTAAAAAAAAACTATTTTAAGTTCAGCAGAAATTGTTGTCTGAAAAATATGAACTTAGTACTGATGCATATAAAATTATGGTATGACTCTTTGCGGACATTTGAAAAAAAGAAAGTGGGAAGATTTACATACAATTTTATAATCCAATACCCCTAGAAACATTTTTCGAACATATACAAATGTGTTTAACTGAAAATGTTTCGGGTGCCTTTAAATTTACAGAACAACAACAAAATCTATTGAAGATGAACAGACATATGAGCTGAACAAGAGTCTGTCCTTTAAAAAGGATTATATAGGATTGATGTTTATTTTAAGGCCTAATGCAAAGAACTTTTTGATTTTCTGCAAGCATAAGTGAAAGTTATCAATCAAAATGAAAGAATTTTCAGTTAAAAAATACACTAGAGCAAGTGCAAACGTTCAACATTTACAAAAAATTTATACGTTATTCATATATACATGTTCACATTATTTCTTCATCTATAAACCGTTGAGCCCAATTAAACAATCTGACTAAATAAACTCAACTTTTTTTTTAAATCATACACCGAAAAACTGTTAACAGGTTCCTATTTGTTTACACAGTATTCAAGTACGTACTTATCATGAAAGTGTGTTTATGTTTAACATATTTTGGCTACATAGAAGAGACTTTAGATCCGCTTTTTTGTTGAAAAGTTTGTCTGTGATTATTATTCCAGAAGCATTATTTTTTTTGATAGCAGAAGCAGAATTTTTTTTGATAAGTTTTTATTATGACCTGAAAGTGTCGAAAATGATATTAACTCCTGTCATTTCACACGGTGAAACCAACGGTGGCAACGCGCCTTTTAGTCATGAAACATATACCTTTTAAGAATTATTTCTCCAAAATGATCAGAAAAGGTATGCTGAATGTTAAATCTGAAGCGGATATTCAAAATTATTAAATGTCTATGTAAATGGAGGTCTTATGGTAAAACAGTGTTCACCGAAGTTGAAGTACCAAGCATTATTTTATTCTGAAAAAAACTGCAGATATATCAATGAAAGTTGATAAAATAGACAAACAGAAAAAAGTATTAAATTTATTTCAAAGTCTTTACGCTGACGCATCTGAAAAAGAGCACTGTATTTTCACTTGCATCAGTAAATGGGACAAATGTACCTTTACTTAAATATTTCTTTTTGAAAGAATATGAAAGTTGAACTGTGATGATAGCCGAAAGACACTTATATGTTTTTAAAGGTTTAGAGGTATATTTACATGAAAACTTCCAGAAAAAACGAATGAACTTATGGAATCATTGTAGCCTCAACAGATAAGCGTTTTCGGTTTTTAAAAATTAAATAACCTTTTCAGTTTGAATGTTAAAAAAAACAATGGTTTAAATTGGCAGATATGTCCATTAGGATAAAAATGCAAATAAAATTGCTGTAATTTGGTTGAATACAAAAAAAATAAAGCATATTTTTTCCTCCTTTCAAAACCGATCGTTTTTTTTATGAATTGGGTAAATGTTCAAAGGAATATAATTAGCATTTTTTGCTGAAATAAATAATAAAACGGTGAACTTTTTTTTGACATGGTTTTGATAAAAATATGGATATTATTTAATTATCACTGCTTCCAAGGGTGAAAAAAAATGAACAAAAAGCTGCTACCTGACACCATTCGGCAATATTCAAAGCATCCGAATCAAAGAAAAGTAGATTAAAAATTTTCCTGTAAGATGCATGTAAGATTGATTGAGGGTAATGTTTTGATAATCTATGTAAAGACCCGTAGAATTGAGTTTAAATTTTTAGGTTTGATTCCGATAGAATTAAGCGTGACAAGAAGAATATGTAAAAAAAACTAGGACATGTTCACGAAAGCGAGACGCCAAGTTAAACATGGTAAGACGAAGTTTACCGGGTCAGCTAGTCTATATATATATATATATATATATATATATATATATATATATATATATATATATATATATATATAAAGCAATTTCTGTTAGTTTGTTGTTTGTTTGTTTTTTTTTTTTGTCCTCTATAGATTCAGCCGTCTTAAAAGCTAGAAGTCTGAAGTTTGGCATAGATGCTCATTAGGACCAGGAATGATGAAAATGTTTTTAGATTTTCGGATGACCCCTTCTGAAGGGGGTCGTCCATTGAAGCCAAATATTGTTTTCGCGATATTGACGTTACTTTTCATTGGATCGTGTTGAAAATTTGCACATGAGTGTTTTAAAAGACGAGAAATCGATTTCGAGTGTCAAATTTTGTGTAGATATCGACCAAAGGGGTCGTCCATATTAACTGTTCGCTGTTGTTGCGATATTGACGTTATTATACATCGCATTCAGATGAAAATTGGTACACGATAGTTTTGAGTGACGTGAATCGTTTCGAGGTATCAAATTCAGTATAAGGGGCCGACAAAAGGAGTCATCCATATTACTTTTTCAATTTGTTTGTGATATTGACGTTATTATACATCGGATTGAGGTGAAAATTTGGGGACAATATTTATATCAAAGAACAAAAAAGGGGTCTTCCATATTAACTGGTAAATTTGTTTCAGCAACAATTACGTAAGTTTGTATCGCATCAAGACGAAAATTCATATACGGGTTTTTTTTGGCACGGTCAATTGATTCCTGACTTACATTTAGAAGCAAACGAAAGAAAAAGTGATCGAACATATAACGTGTTCCACATTTTTGCAATGATTGCTCAACAATGCAATCGAAAATGCGTCTGGAAAATGCCTGACAATTGACATTCATTCAAAATGTATCAGGTACGTTGAGCAATAGTTTAGCGCAATAGTTGAAGAGTGTAGAGTGTATTAAGGATTATAAGGCTATGATCATATAGTATCCGGGCACTTTGTTTCGGTGATAGCTACGTTAATAGAGCTCGGATATGCAGCGTTGTGTTGGTTATGAGAAGGACTATCTTGCCTATTTTTGATAGATTTTTAAGTTAACGTGTGTTTGAGATATTTGGGATAAGTTCCAAAGATCATATCTGTGCATCCAATTTTTACGCAATACCTATGTCAGATGTGTTCTGATGGACAAAAAAAATTATGTTAAAACCGGAGATCAAATTCTTTTAGATGCCTACTCATGAAAAGGTTCCAACCAGATTCCAATTGCTTTTTCCAGGTGAATTTGGGTAAAATATCATGATTTTGCAAAAGTTTTGCCTCTGTGATAAAAAAAATAAATCAATACATGACTGAAAAAAGTGTGCAAAGATAAAAATTAGATTTTATTAAAAAGTTGGAGTATTTCTTAAAATCATTGATATATATATTTTTTTATATTTTTACATTAAATGTCATATTAACACCTTCATTTCCTCTATAAAAAGTTTTTCGATCAAATGAATAGTTTCTAAAATACACACGATTGTAACTGCCCGGATTCTAAATGATCATAGCCTTATGACGGATTTTACATCATCATTGTTTTTATTTTACGTCATGCACCAACTTACTTACTTACTTAATGATCCCGCGCCGATCCTCCGGTGCATAGGGCCGTGGTAAAAGACCTCCACTGTTGACGATCCGGAGCCAGCGTCTTCACCTGGTCCCAGTCAAGATTCTCGTCGACAGTTCGGATTTCAGCGGCTAGGCTTCGCCGCCACGAGTTTCTGGGTCTGCCTCTTCTTCGATGACCTTCTGGTTTCCAATCTAGCGCCTCTCTGCAAATCTCGTTTTCATCTTTTCGCAGCGTGTGCCCAATCCATCTCCACTTACGTTCCCGAATCTCGATTTCTAGCGCCCTTTGATGACACCGGCGATGCAGTTCCTCATTCGAGATCCAGTTGCCAGGCCACCAAGCGCGGATGATATTCCGCAGGCAGCGATTTACAAATACTTGCAGTTTTCGCGTCGTTACCGCATATGTGCACCAAGTTTCGCACCCGTACAGCAATACGGATTTGACGTTTGAGTTGAAGATTCGGATTTTTGTTCGTAGAGAGATCTGGCGTGACCGCCAGATGTTTCGGAGACTCGCAAACGCAAATCGGGCCTTTCTGATCCGGGTTTCGATGTCTTTTCTGGTACCACCATCAGGCATTATCTGGCTACCAAGATACTGGAAGCACTCCACTTTCTCAACTTGTTGCCCAGCTACCATGAAACTGGAGGGATTTTCTGTGTTGATCTCCATCGACTTGGTCTTTCCGACATTAACTTTGAGACCTGTTGCCTTGGAACTTTCGGTGAGGTCGTCGAGTTTGCTCTGCATATCTGGTTGTGTTTGGGCGAGCAAAACAATATCGTCAGCCAGGTCAAGGTCGTTCAGTTGTTCCATTGTTGAAGGATTCCACGGCAATCCTCGGTTCTGTGCACAGTCAATCGATCCAATCAGAATCTCATCCATTACGATTAGAAAAAGTAGCGGTGATAGAATACATCCTTGTCTCACTCCAGCAGTTACCGGGATTGGTTCGGACAAGACACCGTCGTGCAAGACCTTGCACGAAAATGCCTCGTATTGTGCTTCGATGAGATGGACTAGTTTCTCTGGTACTCCTCTTCGCCTTAGAGCCGCCCAGATGTTTTCATGGTTAAGTCGGTCGAATGCTTTTTCGAAATCAACGAACACCAGCAGAAGAGAGTCCTGGAATTCGTTGATTTGTTCCAGTATGATTCGTAGCGTTGTGATGTGGTCCACACATGATCGTCCGGATCGGAATCCAGCTTGTTGCCGTCGGAGTGTAGCGTCGATTTTCTCCTGGATCCTGTTCAGGATCACCTTGCAGAGTACTTTGAGGGTTGTACAGATCAACGTTATGCCTCGCCAGTTACCGCACTCTGTCAGGTCTCCTTTCTTCGGGACCTTTACGAGGATACCATGCATCCAGTCGGCCGGGAATGTTGCAGTACCCCAGATGTCAGCGAAAAGACGGTGCAACATTTGTGCTGATAGGGCAGGGTCGGCTTTCAGCATTTCAGCAGGGATGCAATCCATCCCAGGTGCTTTGTTGGATTTCATGTTTTTGATTGCCGCTTCTATTTCAGCCAGCGAGGGCGCTTCCGAGTTGACGCCATTTATGCGACTCACTGTTGGCGCTTCGAGCTGCGGGTTCTGTTGGCCATCGCTATTCGTGACTCGGAAGAGTTGTTCGAAGTGCTCAGTCCATCGTTTGAGCTGATCTGTTCGATCGGTCAATAACTGACCTGCTCGGTCTTTCAGCGGCATTCTTGCATTAGTCCTTGCACCACTGAGGCGGCGAGAAATGTCATATAGTAATCGGATATCTCCATTGGCGGCGGCTCTTTCTCCCTCTTCGGCTAGGGAGTTTGTCCAGGCTCTCTTGTCTCGTCTACAAGCTCGTTTAACTGCCTTTTCCAGCTCCGCATATCGTAAGCGGGCGGCTGCTTTGGCTGACCCGGTACATGCCTGCTCAATTCCGACTTTCGCCTTTCTCCGATCATCGACCATCCTCCAAGTTTCATCCGACATCCATTCACTCCTTCTTCCACAAACTTTACCGAGAGTACCATGGCTCGTCGTGATAAAGGCATTCTTGATTTCACACCACTGTTCTTCGACTGTTCCGTCTGTCAGCAGCTCCGAGGCTCGGGACTCTAGCTGTTCAACGTATGCCCTTTTCACCTCTGGATTCTCCAACCGGCGGACGTCGTATCGACACCCGACTTTCTCCTCGCGCCCGTTGGACACGCGCAACTCTCAGTCGTATCTCGCCAAGGACGAGGTGATGGTCAGATGCAATGTCTGCGCTTCGTTTGTTGCGAACATCAAAAAGGCTCCTTCTCCATTTTCGGCTGATGCAGATGTGGTCAATTTGATTTTCTGTTCGGCCATCTCGGGATACCCAAGTGACCTTATGTGCTGGTCGATGGGGGAAGAGCGATCCACCGATCACCATGTTGTTGTTGCCACAAAATTCTACAAACAGTTCTCCGTTTTCGCTCATCTGTCCTAGACCATGGCACCCCATGATGCGCTCAAGGTCCTGATTGTCGGAGCCAATCTTTGCGTTGAAGTCACCCAAATGGATTTGAATGTCACCCTTCGGAATTCTCTCAACCACGCTGTTCAGTTGACTGTAAAACTGCTCTTTCTCCTGCAAGTCGGCAACGTCAGTTGGCGCATAACACTGGACCATTGTAAGGTTTCTAACCCGTGTTCTAAATCTGGCTACGATTATTCTTTCGTTTATCGGTTCCCATCTAATGAGGGCCGCGTAGGCCTGCGGGCTTAACAGGAAACCAACTCCTCGTTCCCGAGTAGCATGTTCTCCTCGTATGCCAGAGTAAAGCAGGACTTGCCCGGATTGTGTCTTGTGTTCTCCAGTATAAGGCCAACGGACTTCGCTCAGTCCCAGAATTTCAAGTTTGAGGCGGCTAGCCTCTCTAGCCAGTTGTTCCAGTTTGCCTTGTTGGGCAAGGGTTAAAACGTTCCAAGTTCCAATTCGTGTCCGTGTTTTCATGCTAAAAGTCGTCGTCAAAGTTCCAGGTTGGTCATTTCTTTCGGATTCCGTAACAATTTCTGAATCGGGAGCAGTAGGTTGTTAGCCTAAAGTCCCTATCCCGCGATGGGGCTGCCATCTTGGATTTCATAAATTCAGCCGCTCGCTGCGAGACAGACGCTGTTTGAGCCGCCCCTGACCTGGAGAACAGACGCTCGGTTGTTGGTGCACGCCGCCCCTGACCTGGGGGACAGACGCGTGCGGCCACCTTCTCAGTCTGCATGCGACCAAAGCATCCACCGGGGTTGGGTACCCGATCTCCGCTTAGGTTACTCACATCCCAGCCGGCACCACGGGGAGGTAGAGATAGGAGTTGTGAATAAGAGGTGATATGACCACTATGGGGTCTCGTGTTGCACATTATCCACCGTTTACCAGCCAGTCATGCACCAAGGCGATTTAATAAATTGTTAAATCAAAATGTGCTATGATATTCAGATTTTCATTGACTTGCATTTCCAACAAGTGGCGCACTCTGTTGATAGCACAACCATCAATGCGTCACCTACAGTCTAGAAATGTAAGATCTTTCTAGCTCCGGTCGGTTTTTAAGTTATTCTGAAATCACGTTTCTATTCTGCAGTAAGATCGATGAAGAGAAATTTCGTGTGTCACGTTCCGTGACTAGTTTTTTTTAAAGAAGGTAATCGACAACCTCCTCATATATGAGTTTCCTTCAAATATTAGTATTTCGTTGTTTTTGTTACTTTTCCTTGAGACCGTCATCAAATATTTTATCCATTTTTTTCAAAAATAATGAACTTCCTTAACGTTCGAATGAACTACACGAAGATAAATGTAATACCAGTCAGAGAACCAACAGTTCATAGATCTTTTCACAAGTTTGTGATCAGGTTTTGCAATAGCAAAAGGAAAGAGAAATTAACATTCAAATTATCTTTCTCCAGATCGCGATGGATCATTGCTTGTCTAGCTCCAGATCCAAGATTGTTTCTAATAAAAAAAATAAGCCAGTAACAAAACAGAGGAACACGCTCTATTATGCCCCAGCTAAGCGAATCGCCAATTTGCCATGCAATCCATGAACGTTTCGAGAAAAACTAACGAGTGAGTTCGTAGAAGAAAAATGTCTTTAACAAATGCCATAATATTTCATTATTTAAGTTCCTCTAGCTGCTACAAAAAAATTTTTTTAAAACCTTTTCAAAAACCATTAATTTAGCTGCTCTAAAAGTTTGATTTTTAAAAACTTTCTTCTTCTTTTAATCCCATTCGCCTATGCTATTTTTGCACGACTCGAAACTGCCTTATCAAATAGCTCCTATAAATATTCAGTTACAGAGACTATATGACCAACGTTTCTATTTATTCTGCTTAGAGCTTACAATCGATTATATCACAGAGAACAGACGTACAAGCTAGCCCACGAAACTTGTGTAAAATTTTCAACGATCGATGAACAAATTTTTGTTTTTTGGCTGGGCCACCAGATGTCATCAAATATACCAGAGAGAACTGTCAAAACCAAACTGAGAAAAAAAAACAAAACTTTGGTCAGTTTTGAAGAGGTCGTGTTCACTGTTTGGCATGTTTCGAAAAAAAATTGCTCTTTAAGTTTCGTAATACTTTCGTCAGGTTGCATAATGGGAAAACATCTTAAAATTGATCAACTGCTCCCTTCAAACTAGAAGTGCTAAATTTTGGACAATGGGATGCAAAAGTGATACTTGAAAGCAATCCGCTTTGAGATGTCTAGAATCAGTTCTGATGAGAAAAAGACTGATAATCAATACTATTGATCCTCTGATGATTACCTTCAAGAAGTACAAAAAATGATTGATAAACTGTCAGTAATTTCGCCTGCCTTAGTAGTGCAAAAAAAAGAATTGAATAAAAGTTTATCACCGGTACTTTTCAAACGGTTTTTACTTATTGACCTTTTTTGGTGAGTGAAACAATTTTTTTTATTTTAAAAATTAAGGAACGTTTCGGGCTACTCTGGAGGACATCTGATGATGGGTGAAGAAAAGTGACCAGAAACTTTATGAAAATTTAAACGGGAGGTGCGTTAAACCAAGGGCTTATGTCGTGATAAAACATATGCATAAAAGCAAAATTTAGCTTGTTTGTAACTATTTTGAGGCCTAAATTCATAGTTTAGATTCTCCCCTATCGATGTATCAGAAACTATTGTCTTATTTATTTTTACTTTGACACAATATTGAAAGTGTTTTGAAATTTACTTCGAATCAATCAATCAATCAATGAAACTTGTAATGTCAAATCACGGCATGAAAAACAAATTGGTAATATTTTACAGGCTTGTATCATTTCAGTTTTTAGAAAACACGTGTGGCGCGTATATTAGCTACATGGGGCGTTATATGCACTTTCCCCCCACTAGTCCCAGTACCCAGGCAGGAGAAAAAACAACCTCGTGCACAATTCCCGATCTTTTGCCGCCCCCATACAAAACCAAATAAGAGGTCCATGTGCAGAGATCGTTCGGCGTCGTCAGAAGGAAGTTGAGTCAGGAAAACAACAACAACAAAAACACGAAATTGATCGTGCACCTTGAAGAGAAAGCGAAGGTAAAAGTAAACAACCGAGTGTGCCGAGTTGTGCTTAAGTGGGTCACTTGGAATATACTTTCTTCGTTGTTTTCGTCCGCTTCGATCCGATTGGGGATAGGATTGGGGCTTGTCTGTGGCTGCTTGTTGATGCTCGTTGTTGACCACTCGAGAAGTTAACAGCACACAAACACACGTTGCTGGAGTTGAAGATCTTGTTTTGTTTCAGGGAATTGCTACGATGTTGTTGATGTTGTTGTTTCCGTGGATGTCATCCCACATGGAAACACTCGCAAAGCTCCAGCCAGACTGCGATCTCCCAGTTTGAGGTCATGGTTGGAGGATGGAGTCGGAAATATGCGGACATAAGATTAAGTTGGTAACTACCTACTTGTTCACGAACCTGGTTGAGCTTGCACCAGTGAAAGTGATCACGAATTTATGTGGCAGTAACGAAATACCTAGCTGACATTCTTAGCGATTTATTGCTTTCTTATTATTCACAGGTATCGATTTCAGTGACAATCTGATAACGATTCCTTTCGTTTTTATTTTGCTCCTATTTAAATTTGTTCCTTTCTAAAACAGTGCTTAAAAATGACTTCAAAATAACAATATTTCAAACGTTAATTGCCCTTTCATTGAAAAAAATTAGTATAGCAATGGCTGATGATTGCAAATCAAAGTTAATCTAATAAGAGGTACCTTTGATTATAGAGGTGAAGGATCCAAAACCATTAATTTTGAATTGAGCGAACATGTCAAAACCTAGAGGACTTTGAAAATTTATAACATAAAAGATTTTCTGAATTTCGTACAAAACACTAGGCAATTATTTAACTGAATAAGAATGCTTTATGAACAGTTTTTACCGAGTATTTTATCTCTTCGAAAAAGCTTTGTTTACATTTATAACTAAATTGAAGGATTATTTAATCGATTTATATAGGAGTTTAAAATGTTTAAAAAAACTTATTGTTTCTAAAGACCTTCCAAATGTATTAATTTCTTTTGTTATTTTTAGTTTTTTTTTATTTTTAAAGTGATGCTAGCTTTAAAATAATTTGTTTGCCACGTAGTGGCCGTAGGAGAGGGGTTGGAATGAGGAACCTCCCCCCCCCCCCCAATTGGCATCCAGAAAATGAAATCAACACTCAAAATTTACATTTTTTTAATAAAATTTTGATAAGATATTCAAGAGTGATAATCTTGGCTCAAAGCTTTTGTGAAATCCTTAAAAACATATCCAAAAATTTAACATATTGCAACAGTTTTTCAAAACTTAGTTCGGAATTTTAAACTTCAAATGACATTCTAATCATTCCGAAGGTTCTGTTTCCATAAAACTGTTATAAAAATCGTATTTCTGTTGTAATGTTTGCGATTCTCTATCCAGTTTAGGATCTTTGATTGACAGTTCAAATCATTACTAAAATTTTCAAATGAATAGTCATTTTGAGATACAGTTGGAATTGGATTTTTCATTTCATTCATTATTTGATTAATGATTTCTGAAATTCACACTCATTTTTAATAATTAAATAAAATTTTCCGAACTAAGCAAGAAAATAAGAAACCATTTTGAATTTTGTTCAATTATCATATTCAAAGTGCTTAAACTTCTTTAGACCTACTTTACTGCCCTAGATCGGAAGTATTAAACTTCCTTCAGGAAATTTATTCATAGATCATGCTCTTATCGCCAAGTTTCAATGAAAATTTTCAACATGGGTTGCGTCGTTATTGAAAGATTTGCAAAGATATGGGTGATCTAAATTTCCAACTTTGAACTTTCTGTTCCGATTTTGGTACTCAACTGGAACGTTTCATTGGACCTAGAACTAAAATTCCTATGAAAAGTATGATTTTTCGAAAACAAATAAACAAATTCATAATAAGCGTAATCTTTAATCAAATATAAAAAAATGTATCTCCTCATCACCTCTACTTAAAGTTTGCCTTTAGGCACACAAAAAATGTAAAAAATGTTCAATATTGGTTCTGAATTATGCTCAAATTAAAAAAATCGCACCTTTGATGATTTGTTAGTATTGGAACAAAGTTTTAGTTATTCCAGGTCTAAAAATAAAACATCAAAGTCGAAAGTCTTCTATTTTTTAACCTTTTAGAAATTTTCCGGCTTTTTCATTGATTTTCATTTACTTCAGAAAAAAACAGGGTTCCAAACTTTGACTTGCACAGCATCCCGCGACACCAAAAAAGAGAACATTGAGATCATGTTTTCAAAAAGTACGAAGAAACGTTAATAATAGAACCCCACATTAGTTTTTTGTTATTGTTTGTTTTATTATAGATGCTTGCTGGGTAGATTCGCCTCTGGAAGTTTTTTGTTATCCCGCGTTATCCCGGCCATCATATTGGCACAAAATCCATAAACTATTGAGCTTTGCGCTGGTATGCAAAAGGATGTACATTAAAACTCCGCTTACCGAGGTACTCGGGGTTTTACTGTCCTACATATTTTTTTGCTATCTGAGGTGGCACCGAGATATTTCAATGTAATTAAATACTGTTAATGTCTCGGAGATTTTGTGACTTACTGACCTACATGTCAGTAATAAATTTTCTTTTGAAATATTTTTGTACTATATCTAAATTTTGTACATATTGATAACTGTTTGCATACTTAAAGGCGCTTATCATGCTCACTGTTTGCAACGACTAAAACTACTTGTTTATTGAAACAAAATGTTGGAATTAGTTGTTAGCTGTATTAATTTCGTAGTATTGCATAAGATGTGAAACAACTTCATAAAAGGGAAGAACTACGTTGATTTTTCTGATCAAATGTCTTTCAACAAAAAAAAGAATACATTTGGTAAAATTTCGCAAAAAAATTCGATCGAAAAAGAGTACATGTACTCATAAAAGAGTACGTATGGTAACCCTACTATAGGTTAAAAGCAGGAGCGCACACCCTATTATGCAGAATTCAACCATAATAACGCTTCGAAATGGCTATCCAAAATTGAAAAATTTTAATCAGATTCATCATTCGAAATTCATATTTAAATTCAGATTCGTAAATCTGACTAAAAATGAATTTAAACTCAAAATATCCGAACTTCGAAAAGAGATTCATGATTGAGGGTTCACAAATAAATTTCACTTCTTGGTTCAAATTTTCAATTTTAATGTTAAATATGAATTCAGAAATCGTCATTTATTTGTACATTCAGGAATCATATTGAGAATTGAAAATTTGAACACATGTTCATAATTATGATTCAAATTAATTATTCAAAATTCAGGTTCACCTCTTGGTGAATTTAAAAAATCACAAAAATAGTTGAGAAATGCAAATCGCAAGCGATTGCGACTGGCAATGTTTATTTTTAAATCTATTTCAAAATTTGAAAAATTCATCAATTTCGGTTTGTTTTCACAATTCAGCTGCAAACTGAAAGTTTTTAGAAGAAGAGTTCCTTTTGCAAGTTTTGCTACATGAAAAAAATCTAATTTGAAAAAATTATAAACATAATTTTAATTAAGGATTTTTTTAAATAAAAAAATGGGCTGAAAATGAAATATTTAATTGAAATCCGCATTTCATTTTTGAAAATTTGATCTATTTTTTTCCATTGCGCAATGTATAGATTATTTAATTAACTCAAGAGGCTGATAGATTTTCCTTATTTCATTTGAACATAATATTAGCTTTTATCATAGCAATTTTTAAGTCTTAACAAAAATCAAATTCTAAACAACAATCAAATAAGATAAATTTATTAATTATTTATAAAATTCTAAGATTTCAACCATCGATGATAGTAAGTTCCGATTTTGTTACTGGAGAATGTAGACTTTACAAATGTTGCGAATCATTATTAAGATTTCAAAACGGATTATTTAGATCTTGATTATTCATCTCATCTTTTCCATCGTAAAATTTAATCGATGATGGTTCGTTTTTATCTACTAGGACTGCAGAGATTTGAGCAAATAGTTTCAAAGCTGTACTTACAAGATTTGTTGAAAGAAAAAATCACAAAATTCAGCTTTTTCTCAGCCAGAAACAAGTTCAAATATTCCAAATCCAAATATAAGAGGAGAATGAAGATACTTGATCCTTGGGGTGACTTGATTCCTAAGTAATGCATATCTCGAAACCAGAATGGCTTGCAATGATCAAATCTTGAAAGTTTTTGAAAATTTCATTTTTTTTGAGAAATCAATTTTTGCTTGAAAAATTTCAAATAATGTGACTAGAAGATCTTTTTTTCAATCACTTTAAAATATTTACCTCATGAACAAATTTATAGAAAAATAATTTTTTCGATCTGTTGATCGTTAGAGAATAATATTAACTTCATAATACTATATTTTCAAAGCAATAGATTTTTTTTGTTTGGATTATTGGAGATTTCTTAAATTTATGTTATGGGTTAAATGTATCCCTAGAGAGCAAAACAAATTTTGTTCTGGAAAGATTTTGATCATGACTCAGCACCGAATGAAATAATAAATTTAAATACGATAAGATTATACTGACTTTCTGGTTCTATAATACGTTTTCACCGATTTTTTCATCTGCTCGCGAATCAAAGAAACTAACTCGATAATAACTCCGATAACTCAAATACCCTAAAGCCAACGTCAGAAAGAATACAAAGTTTAAAACATTTTAAAAGTGATTATTTTGACAACTTTCATATATAAGCTATGTGGGTGGATTGTTTCACAGTTATAATAATTAAATATAATTCCATCTAGAAGTCTTTAACTTGGATTTTTTCAATTCAAGAGAACTGTATTAAAACACGATGGACGCAATGGAGTGAAATGACGTCACAAAATAGTGAAACTGTGATATTTAACGAACATCTTTGGACATTTTTTAATGAGAATTATTATGAGCAAATTCTGTTACACTTAATTTGCTAGATATCGAACAATATCCTATGCATCCTATCTTTATGCAGCTGAGAAACAACAGCGTAAATGAGTTAGTTCACGTAACAAATATTTCTTTTTTTTTTATTTCAATAGAGGAATTTCTTTGAAAGGTGTTATGACTATGACTGTCCATAAGAGTGCCCCAAATGACCCGATATTTGAAAAAGTTATGCGCTGTAGGCTTAAATTGATCTAAGGACTAGTAAGAGGTCTCATGCCAAATTTGGGCCAGATCGGATCAAGGGAAGGGGTCGCTCAACGAGCCTAAAGTTTGTATGGGATTTTGGGACATTTTGTTCGGGAGGAACACGAAAATTCAGTTTTTCATGAATAACTTTGCTCCCCTTCGGCCGATTTCTTTTAAAAACGGTTTTTCTTTAAGCCTAAACTATGAAATATATTTCATCCAAAGACTGCATTTCGAAATTTAAGCGCATAAAAATTCACTAGCTTGAAATTTCTCATACAAATTTGCCATATTTTGGAACCCATTTTTCAGTGTGTTCCTAGTTATGAACATTGTCAAAGTGTTTAGAACTATAACGAAGTTGTAGCATGCTTCTGACAGGAAACTGATTGACTTAAAAATGTTAAAACAAACTTTATTTTAAGTTTATTTTCAAAGAGTTGTAAAATAAATGGTTTTAAGTTAAAACACGATAATTTTTTTTACTTTGGTGTACTTTTGATTTAAAAATATCGCAAACATATTTTTGCCAGTATTTATAAGATGTGATACTACAAAATATGTGGGAAAGTACATTTATTTTCTATCGGGGATCAAACAAGATTTTCTTGCCCAATCCAGTGTATTGAGTTTGCAATAAAAAAAAACATTTTTGTTGTTGCCAATGAAGACTTTTGAAGAAACACTCAGTAAAAAAATTAAAAAAGGAAATTATCAAGTTAAATTCGTTATGAACTTACTTGTAAATATTACTAGAAATTTTTACTTTTTTGAAATATAATAAATGTAAAATAAAAAAAAATATAGAAAAAGAAAAAATCAAACAAGCTTCAACAGTATCCATTAGAAAGACAAAGTTTGATTTTAAAAACGCACAGATACTTCTTTCTTTAAAACAATGATTTTGATTGGACTGTTTTTTCTTTTCATATTCCAAAAAAGTTATAAATGTCATAATGAAACGGTGAGTTTTAAGATTCATCTCATAAAAATAATAAGAAACATAAACATGTGCTAAATAAGAAACAAAAAGTTATTGGGTTATTGAGTTATTGGGTACGTTGATAAATTTTGTCCATAATTTTGGCCACATATGGTAAAAATAAGGAACAATTGGTGCCAAATTGGGTTCATGAACACTTTTTAAAAAAATCCATTCCAAATTTTACCAATGCCTTAAAAAATTAACTTTGCCAATATAAAACCCAAGACCCATAATCTAAATAGGTACTTTAACCTACAAACTAGACTGATTCTTGTGGCAAAAGTTTGAAATTATTGAAAAAGGTTGATAACTATCGATGAAAATTCGTAAGCAAGCCTGCAGGACATTCGTCAAATCTTGTAGAAATTCAGATGATAATCATTTTGTGTCAAAATATGTCATTTCTTTGCCAATAATTTTGCTACTGTCAACAGTTTACGAAACAGAAGTTCAAATTGATTAATTTCGCCAATTAGATTATAAGGATTCCTTTCGCAGCGTTTCCTTATTGGAATTGTTTGGTTTCATAGATTTTTTGTCGATTTTCAATTTAACAATTAGTTTTCGATGGAGAAAATATTTTTTATCATATTCAATGTATTAACCAGTTTTAAGAAAAAAAAAAATGTTGCCATACATCAATGAAGAACTATCACTTTCTTTGTTCAATCAGATAAATTTTTCCAATTAAGATCGGATAAATTTTTAGTAATTAAGCTTTTCTTTTGGTTTCGTGAATTCTCGGGAATTTCAAGCGTTTCCCGGGATTCAGGAGTACTCGTTATTTTTTTTTATTCCTAGGAATTCCCGGTCGAGAAATATAGCTGAAATTTGGCAAATCTAACCTAATAAGGTGCTTTTAGACAAAATCGCCATATTCTTCCAAATACTGATTTGAATAAGTATTTTTCTTAGATTGTGCATTTATCCTGCTTCGCTCCGGTTTCTTTCGTGACAAAGTATTTTAATGGACCTCTAAAATCCAAAAAGTTCAGAGGAATACTAAAAAATAAACTTATAAAAGTGAATTGTGTCAATTACATTTTATTGAAGATTTGTTTAAAAAAACAACCAATTTTGAAAATGTGTTTTTCAAAATTTCAAAGAAGGTATTATTTGTTTGATAAATACCCTAAAGTTGTATTGTTGGCTCTCTTTTCACTACTTAAATAAAAAATGTAGAAATATTGTGACAAAACCATTTTTTGAAAAAAAAAATCAAACAAAAAACAAGCTTGACTTGAAATAGTCTTTATTAGAAATAGCTTGAAAAGTGAAAAACTACCAGATGTTTTACTTAATAAAAGAAATTAATGATTTTTTGTTTAAACTTCTCTCAACATTGATATCATCGAAAAGTTTTGTTGATTATTTTAAATATTAAAGGTGTAAAAATTTTCAGTTTTATTTCTTGTTTTTCCAGTTATAATAAAGTTTATATTAAAAATCGAGTGTTTCATACTTTAATCCATAATAAAATGAGATCAGCAGTATTTAATTTAACATGTGAAAGCTGCATTTTTTTTCTCTTTAAATCATCAAGAGAATAATGAGGATTTGAATAATAAAATAGATTTTTTTTTTCATTCCAGTATCACTTGGCCGAAATCTGCGGCATCTGCCATGTGTGGTGCGAAGTTCCGGGCAGGAGGGCGTTTGTATGTTTGCCATCGACTGTTTCAAAGCCAACGGCACCCATCTGGGGGTGTGTATAGACAAGATATTCTTCGGCTCCTGCTGCCAAGTCAATGTAAGTGTTTTCGAACGTATGTTTTTATGGAATTTGATCAAGCAAATTTTCTCTTCTTAAGGATGACAACCTACTGTTCAACCACGAGATTACTGATAATAGTATAGACCATAACCATCACAGTAACTTTCCTGTGATTGACACTAACAAAAAGCCAGTTATTACTGAGACTCGTTTTCCAACGACAGCTGCACCAAAGAACGATACAAAGTATGAACTTGTGAGTACTTCATCAACGACAACGCACCGAACGACTTCAAAAATAAATCGAAGAAACTCGACAACTTCAGCTGTCCCTTTCCGGGATGATGTGCCTTCAACGACTGAGTATCAGGAGTTTTCCACATTTCAATTCATTCAAAGTAGTAAAGGTCCCTCGCGAACTACTACTAAGCCAAATGAAAAATCTACTACGAGAAAACCGCCACAAAGAAACACGACTAAACCAATCAAGACTAGAAGACCAACACCTTCCCGGACTAATACAAAACGTCCAACCACTACTCAGACTGTATTGCTAGATACTAAGCAAAATTCAACTGCCTTGCCGTCGGTAAATCAGCGACCGGTAACAAGCACGGATGCATCTTCGACTGGAATTTCTCGAAGACCTACGACAACTGCTGCCACTACGATTAGAAGTACAACTGTAAATTCGAGACGCCCAACAACCACTGCTCCGTCATCAACGACGGCACATGTAGAAGAGACTACTTTTCCTCCTCGAACACGACGTCCAACAACTGCTCATCCTACGACTGCCGGTGTAGTTCCATTGACGAGACCAACTAACCGACGAAGGCCGACACTGGCAACTTCTACAGCTGCTCCCGTTACGGAAAATGATACAACTAGAGCACCCAGACCACGACCTCGACCTACCTCACAAATAGTTACAACTCCTGCAACGTCGCTTGAGCACTTGCTGGATGATCTAGTATCGACGACTTTGAAAAGTTCATCAGCTAAAGTCGATGTAACGTATCCAATTACTACAGTAAAAGTAACGGAGGCAACAACGCCGACAACTACGCCCAAACCTGCATCTAGAAAACCTACTAAAACGACAAGTACGACTCTTTCGACAACCCCAACGACTACACCTACCACAACTAGTACGACTACTGAGCAGACGACCACTTCTACTGCCGGTTCTCCAAAAACAACCGCACCTGGACGAATAACACCTCCAGCTGACATCGATTACCAGCCGGAAACTTCCCAGACCGAGAACATTGTTGACGAAACCACCACCGGATCTGGTTTAGTTACCTGGTCCAGTATTAGCGTTGACAGTTCCAGCGATAAGACCGTATCGGAGCAAGGTAAGATAGTTAAGTTTTCTTAGTGCATGTTTGCTCATTTGCATCATTTGTTGATTGACCATCAACAGCGTCTAACCCCATTCGCCCATTAGCATCGGCAGGTCCCACTACGTCAAACAGTTGGATCCTGATTCATACACTAACCCCGGAAGAAGTGCTTAACTCCGGTGTCGCCGTCAATCAGTCCACTAACCATCAACCACAACAACCCTCATCGGCTTCCCTGGTAGATACAGTGCAACCGGATCTTACTGAGGACATTTTCATCCCATCGATCGAGTCGCTCCTTCCGGAGGCTGCTTACATTTACACCATCCATGACGATTCTAACAACCATACTCAAACCGGGGGTCAACTTGACCTAACATCTCATTCTCAAATAACTTCATCGCCATCCACAGAGGGTACGTTGAGCTCAATACCTTCCACAGCCGAAGTAGTGCATGTTTCGGGTACTAGCAGCAGTACAGTTCCTAGCACGACAGCTTCCACCACAACCACCACCTCTACTAGTACTAGTCCAGCAACTTCACCAACCACAACAACCACAACAACAACCGTTAGCACCAGCTCTGTTGATGAGCTGTTGATTAGCTCAAGCAGTCAGACAGCGACCGCAACAGAAAGCATTCCAACCTCAGAGCCTTCAACGACTACGACCACGCAGACGACACCAACCACGACGACAACGACGACTGAATCAGTCTCAACCACAAAACACACGACCGCTACTCACGCTACTAGCTCTAGCACAGTCGCTACTTCCTCATCTAGCAGCAGTAGTAGTAGTAGTAGTAGCAGCAGCACGATCACTGACTCTACCACCGAAAAATTGTTGTTCACTAGTTCTAGTTTCCCGTCCCTCGAAAGCACGATGCCAACCACCGAACAGGAAATCCCGCCGGGTAATTCGTTTGCATGTGTTGTTCGCTTAGCTAATCTTCGTTCTGTCTCGTTTCCTCAATTCTGACCAACCAATTCGGCTTTTCTAACTCTTCGTTTTCCTTTTTAACAGCAACATCAACGGTAGCACCGGAGATCTTGATCGAAATCTCTGGCCCAACTACCGAAAAAGACACGGCACCCGTTCGACCGGATTCAACGGAACCGGTCACAATTGAACCGGTTACCGAGGTAACCACCCTGGAAGGAGAAGAAGAAGAGGAAGAAGAGGGTTCCGAAGAAGGCAGTGGAGAAAGTGAAGAAGAATCTGGGGAAGAGGAAGAAGAGGTTTCCAGCTCAGAAACCCTGGATACTACTTCCGAAACCATCGTTGCAGCAACGTTGGAATCCGACAAACTAGTCAATACAACCGTAGCTCCTGAACTAGCCTCCTCAACCATCAACACCACAACCGTTGTTGAAGAAAGTACCACCGTTGGAACTTCGACGACGCTCAATATCACAAGTTCGCTGCAATCGATTGCGTCGATGTTTAACATTACGACGTCCAGCCCTGGAGCTCCAGTGAGGTTCCCTGAAGATAACAAGACGGCGGGGTCTACGGTTGGATACGGTAATGTTACCACCGTGAGGCCGACGTTGCTCGTCAATGGTACTGAGGGATCTGCGACGACGCTGTTGCCCGATAGTACGATGCCATCGCTAGAAGAAATCGATTATCGAGCTGGTAAGTACAAAATTAATGTTTTTTTCTCATATATCCTGTAATGTGGATTTTGGTTCTATTTACTAAATCCTGGTTCCGATTTTTTTTTCATTTGAGTCTTCTTATAAGCGTTAGATTTTATATTTGACAAATAAGTATCTTTTTATAGAAATGTCTTTCCTTATACTGTTTCTTCCCCTAAACGTGAGCTTATTTTCAATATCATGACCTTAAGAAGATTGATAAATTCACCTGAACATGACTTCAACCTCTAATATTTTGTTGATAAGTGGGTTATATTCGTTAAGTGATTTTATTCGAAATGAGGATTTTTTGTATTCTAAAAACTGTTTTCAGCATGTTTTTAAATGATAACAAAGAAGTCTCGAAAAGCACAGAAGACAGGTTGGTACTGAGAAAATTCCACAATTTGAAATAAACATTTTTTCATTGCCTTTAAGATGCTTGAGTTTAGAGAAACCATCTCTTCTGCGGAGTTTATCGGCTTCATGAATCACAACAATAAAACATATGTTTCTTAGAATCCATTGTGGTTCTTTGTTTTCTAAATTTTGCATTAAAAGTTTCTGTTTATGACAAATATTACTTTCCTTAAAGAAAATATTTGGCTTGTTACATTGAAAAATAAGTTTAATTTGAATTTCACAAATTATTGCAATAATGGAAATATCCGTAGTATATAGGTTTAATATAAATATTCTCTAATAACCAACCATGGAATTTGTGTAAAAAATGTATGTGAAAGATGTTTTCTTTCTTAATTTGATAGAATTTTAGATTATTATTGATTTAAGTGCTAAATGATAATAAAAATATCACTACTATTAGAAATTTAAATTCCGATTTGTGATAAGCAAAGAACAAACATGCCAAATTAAGATGTTAATTTCAAAGCCCTTATCAATTGTAAGCAATTGTAATTTTCCTTCGCCGATATTCATCTCCAGATTATGATATCGCTTAACGGCTGGTACATATATCAAACATGCTCTATAAACACGGTTATTTTGCTTGTTAGATATTGTCTCCAGAGAACAGCTTTTCGACCGAAAAAAAATTCACGATTTTTGCGTGAAGATTGAATTGTTAAATGTGTTTGATTTTTGAATATTGATTCAACGTAAACAAATTTGTTATACCTTTTCAAATAACTGCAGTGAAATAAAAAATAAATAAATTCTTTCATACAGTCACCTTAGCCTTCGTCAGAGTTGTTCTTTGTTATTTGTTAAGCAATTTTTCATTTCCATTTTTTTCAATAAACATAAAAAGTTGTAGTATTGTATTTTAAACAATGGTTTTTTTTGCTGCGTTGATGTATTGTCATAAAAAAAACTTTTGTTTTTTACACACAATTCAAAATAATCCCAAGTAACAATTTGACTTCTGTAAGAACGAATCAGAGAGATATGAAACTCCGTTTTCAATTAACATCAAGTTAAAGCCCATCTTCAGGAGTATTTCCAGACATGAATAAAGATAATTTGCTTATATTACCACAAGGATGTATGAAAGCTTTACCAAGAACTCATCAAAGATAACCAATTCTCTTAAAGGAAAAATATCTTGATTTAATAAATTCTTTTAAAATGCGATTTAAATTTTATTCATCATATTTTTTATTGTGATGTAGAATTTTTCGTGCTAAGCTAAGGTGCTCTATCAAATTTCTCAAGAAATATAAAAGTTCATTCGATTTTTCGATTAATAAACACTAGCTGACCCGGTGTGCTTTTCTACCCCCCATAGAAAAATCAAGTTCGTTTAAATGATATTAATTAAAATAAACTTATTTTGAGTAAAATTTCTACTTTATTCAAAAGCGAACTTTTTGTTATGATATCTTAGCATCTAGATTGTCTTGAGTCTCAACGGCTTTAAGGTGAAAGGAGCCACCCTTTAGAAATTAAAAAATGAGGGATATTCAATACAATAAATGAACCTTTTTGAAACAGGAGGATTATTCAGATACAGGAAAATTTTAATAAAATAAAAAATTGTGCCAGACTTTATGAATACACTAAGACATTGATTTCATTGATAATATGAATATGTTACATTTATTGAATATGAATAAAATGGGAAGCGTCAATTATCGCGTATTATCTAATTTTTGTATGAATTTAATAAATCATCTCACTGTGTCAAAGCGCTTACGTTTATAAATTTTAACACAAATCCTTCGAGGATTATTCAAAGTTTGTCGTTTTTTTTTTGTTAATTTTTTATTGGAGCCCCCTCTTTTTCAGATTGAAGGGGAGGGATTTGAAAGTGTTATAGAAACCATTCCCGGTCTTTAAAACGGCTTCACACCAAATTTTACATCGATCGGTTCAATAGTTTCCAAAAATTGTTAGAATTGTGTCAAATTTTTGATAATTTGGTTTTAGTAAATGGCTAATCTCATGACATCAAAAATTTAATAATGTGCCAAATTTGGTCAAAACCGTTTGGAAATTTATCGAATTTGGATATATTTTATAATGAACATGTAAGAAACCACCCCCCCCCCCCCTCCCCCCCCTTACCTTAAAAAATATTTATTATTTCCATTACTGGTCTTAATACATCAAAACCTACTCACCACCATACTGAGTCAAAATTATGTCAAAATACGTTTGTGTGGGAAATTTGATGAAAATTATTAATAAATTGTATTAATTGTGACATATTTTATGAAAATTTTGTACAGAAGCCCCCCTCCCATAAACCGGATGAGCTTGTTACTATAACAGAAACCATCTCCAGCCCCAAAAACCCTCAGATGCCAATTTTGACGATGATCAGTTCAGTAGTTTCCAAATCTATTGGGGACAGACAGACAGACAAACATTCATTTTTATATATATAGATAGATACAGTACCGTTCATAATTGTATAGAAATCGGAAGCAAGCGCACTATCACTTCGACTTTGAACTTCCATAACTTTTTGCTCTGATGATATTTTTTGATCAAATTTTTTGCGTTAGATAGATCAATTATCACACTAATATAACACAAAATTTGGGCTTTCTGGAGTTTGTGTGGCCTGAGAAACAGTAATTATACAAAAATAGGACTTTTTGGACTTTTCTCATTCAAACTGCAATATCTCTGAAACTACGCTACATTTTTTATTGAAATTTTGCACAGAGATTGTTGAAATATGAAGCTAGCATGTCTGAAGTTTACGAAAAGTTCTATTGATGAGATCAAAAGTTACGTGAGATTCAATATTTCAGGCATGGTTCTATAAATGCGATTTCTATAGAATTTTGGACGAATGTTTCCATAGGAAAATCATATTCTCTGTATAACAACCAGTAAATCTATTTCAACCAAAAAATCACAACCATATCGCAAGATTCTGATTTCCAAACAAAAATGGATCATTTATTCCATTTTTTCTTTTCTTCATTGCCTTTGCCAGACATTTTTTGTCTGATTGGTGGAGGAAACGATATTGTTTTCATGAATCGTCCAAAATTCTATAGAAATCGCATTTCTAGGTTCATGCTTGAAATATTGCACCTCGCGTAACTTTTGATCTCATCGATAGAACTTTTCGAAAACTTCAGACATGCTAGCTTCATATTTCAACAATCACTGTGCAAAATTTCAATAAAAAATGTAGCGTAGTTTCAGAGATATTGCAGTTTGAATGAGAAAAGTCCAAAAAGTCCGATTTTCGTAGAATTACTGTTTCTCAGGCCACACAAACTCTAGAAAGTTCAAATTTTGTGATAAAATAGTGTGATAGTTGATCTATCTAACACAAAAAATTTGATCAAAAAATATCATCAGAGTAAAAAGTTATGGAAGCTCAAAGTCGAAGTGACAGTGCGCTTGCTTTCAATTTCTATACAATTATGAACGGTACTGTATATGTAAAACACTTCTTATTTTGACGTATTTATGTTTAAAAACAAGATAATGTAATACGCTTCATGATACATTTTCCAATAGAACTCTCAAAGATGTCCACAAAATGTCCTGTTAAACTTAAACCTGTGGTGTTTTTTTTGCGTTTCCCTGACCTTAAATGTAAACGTATTTTGATGATATTAGATTCATCATAAAGGTTCTTGTTTTTTCATAATTCAAAATTAAGAAGACATGTAGTCGGTTCCGAATGGAAAAAAGTCCCGAAAATAGTTTAATTTTTAAACTATTCAAATTTTCTCACATCTTTGCTGCATTCAAATTTTTCTTCAGTCTTAGAAATTTTTCAGAACAAATCTATCCGACTATCCGATGAAAGTTTTGATTGGATTTTCCTGTAGAAACAAATCTCACTTTAATAAAATGAATTCCAATTTTGGAATTGCTTTGCTGTTTCTCATTTCTCAATAAATAGATTTTTTAACTGAAATTTTTGTTTATTCTGTTAATTTTATAATCATTTTCATAGAACATAGGATAACGGACCTATTTTGGATCGTTTTAGTAAATAGCTATGCTTTTTTTTTTAAATCAAAAAGTATATGTTACATGTTTACTGCTCCATCCATTCTTTACGAAGAAGAAGACTGTTTTCTTCAAAGCAATGACCGTTTGTTGCGATCCATAAGGATTAAGCCTAATTCCTCGTTTATTCGATAGTTAATCTGGTCGGTATTTTGGACCACCATATTTCTACTTTGGACCAGCCTCAGAAACTTTTTTAGACCACCCTTAAACTAAATAGGGTATTTTTTTAGAATTTCACTACAAATTTGACAGCAACTGGTTCATGCGTATAATCCAGTTAACCAAGTTTTGTTCACGTTAAATCTTTCGTTAACCGTTTTTCAACTATTCTTCAGCCTGTTTCCACTCGTATTTGTTTAGTTTTTAGTACTTCAGACAACAATCTGTTATTTGTTTGTACAAGTACAACTATTCTGCAGAAGGAGGAAAAATCCCGGAAAAAGGTAAACAACAAGATAAAAAGAAGGTACCTCCCAACTGAAAACTCCATCGTATATAATTTTTTTTTTCAAATGTTTTGAAAATTTGAAATCACATTCCAATTTCGACGAAAATGTTGTGCAGTGTCAGATATTGGCCAATTTTCTGTGGCCAGGCTTGATTTTATTAAAAATTACATTACTACAGGGGAACTACATTTTCATTAATTTTTCGGTAGTTTTCAAACATTTCAACTATTTTTTCCATTAATTTTGAAAATAAAGATTTACGCATAGGTATAATTTTCTAAGATTTTATAAAAATTGTTCCACAAAAAACTGAGTTATTTTAACTAATACAGAAGATACAGACTGATAACTCGTACTTCAAGTACTGTTCGGGTCACACCAATGGATAGCTTTATAAAAGCTTAATATAAGCATTAACAGGAAGTGTTAGTGCTACAGTCTTTTATTTATTTTATTACTTGGTCTTTGAATGAGGAACTACCATACAGACAAATTTCTTAAAATCTAGGTTATTCTACTTATGTCTAGTTTAAATTTACGTTTACACACATTAAAATCAAACAGATGGTACACTACATGGAAACGTTCATAGCATTTGTCGATTGGGTGGTTTCGACCATACGCAGTACGGTGGTAAGGTATCCAGAGAAACTGGCGTTGTCGGGGCGTCCTCGTGAATACGTATAAATTGACACGCTGGAGTATGTAAGAGCAGTCCACACGATGAGTCAGGGTATCAAAAATAAAAGTTTGCTGAAGTTCGGTACGACGTTTTTCAAGCGTGGCCAGATTTACAAGGGCGCATCTTTGTTCGTAAGACGGAAGACGAAGCGGTTCAGTCCAGGGAAGGCGCCGTAGAGCATACCTTATAAAACTACGTTGAACACGTTCAAGGCGGTAACTCTCTGTGCTCTGAAAAGGAGCCCATATCTGTGCAGCGTATTCCATAATGCTTCGTACTGATGAGCAGTAAACAGCTTTCAAAGTATAGATGTTGTCAAAATCCTCGGTATTTCGACGCAGAAATGCTAATGCAGAAAACCCTTTTGCGGAAGTAATTGCAATATGTTCAGCAAATGTGAGGCTGTTATCAATCTTCACTCCGAGATCTAAAATGGACTTCATGTTTTCAAGATAACTTTCAGATAGGCGGTAGTCAAAATTGACGATATTTCGTGAGCGAGTAAAATTTACTACCTTGCATTTTTTTGCATTAGCCTGCATCCCGTTCAAGCGGCACCAGCTTTCAAGCCTAGCAATATTAGCTTGCAGTGCCATACAATCTATATTACTATGAATCCTCATAAAAAGCTTCAAATCGTCAGCATACAGGAGCTTATCGGAGTGGAGTTTTTCACATAGATCATTTACAAATGTAATGAAAAGTAGCGGTCCGAGATGGTTTCCTTGGGGTACTCCTGACGGGGTTTCGAATATACTAGATCGTGATCCATTAATTTTCGTGAAAGCGCAGCGATTAGTGAGATACGACTTGATCCACTCGAGTGACCAAGTTGGAAAACCAAGTCGTTCCAACTTTCTGATAAGTAAATCGTGCGGGACTCGATCGAAAAATTTTGTAAAATCGATATAAATCGAGTCCACTTGACAACCTATTTCCAGGCTATTACTGATTGAGCTTACGTAGCACATTAAGTTGCTAACAGTCGAGCTCTTCTTCACAAAGCCATGCTGTGATTCGGATATGAACGGTTTAACGGCGGCGTACAGTCTTTCTTGCATCAAAGCTTCGTATACTTTGGAAATAGAATTCAGAATTGAGATGGGACGGTAATTTTCGACTTTGTGCGCATTTCCCGATTTGTATATTGGAGAAATAGCAGCGATTTTCCACGTGCTAGGGAACGATCGTTCATTAAGTGACCGATTTAGAACACTGCAAATCGGAGCAGCTAGGGATGCAGCACAATATTTTAAAATCGATGGCGGTATGCAGTCAGGACCTGAACCTTTAGTTGGATCAACAGCGAACAACTTTTCGTAAACATCTTGTTCAGAGAAGCACGGTAAGAGCAAATTAATGTCATAGGAAGGCAAAGAGTCTAGGTAGCTGTTGTCTTGGCATACATCAGCAGAGCAATACACACTTCGGAAAAAGTCTGCAAACATATTAGCCGACACCATTAAAGTTCACATCTGCAGGGATGGTGGCGTTACGTTTCTTGTTGTTGAAAAGCTTCTAAAATGATGAGGGATCATTTTTGAGGTTTTGCTGGAGACGCAAGATGTGTTGGCGGTAAAGCATGTTGTTCAGATTTTTTAATTCACGTTCCAGGAGTCTAAGGTGACATCTACAATTTTCAGAACGATACCGATTGAAAAGTTTTCGGGCCTTTCGTAGCTGATTACGTAATCTTCAAAGGTCGGCATTCCACCAGGCATGCTTCGTTGATTTGATTCTCTGCTGGCGCTTCAGGGGTGCATTTTGTTTGAAAATAGAGTAAATTTTAAAATATAAAAATTCAACGGCGGACTCCCCATTGCTTGCTTCTTCCAGAAATTCCCAGTTTGTTGAGTCGAGCGCAGCCGCAACTAGATCGAAGTTACACCTCTTGAAATCAAAATCAAGTTCTCCGGTAGGCTCTTCTAAGGGGTTCTCTGTTCTTGATCAATTTCGAAGCATAAGATAAGCGGTTTATGATGACGATCTACATGAATTATTGGAACGGGTGATTCGAAAATTGACACGTTGGCGGGATCGGTTACAAACGCAAGGTCTCAAAAACGCTGATTGTTGTTCGTTATGCTGCAGATCTGGTATAAACCAGCGGAAAATAGTGTTTCAGTTAATAGTATTTCAGCTTCAGATGAAGCGTTCGTTGGCATACTATTAAGATCTTGATCGTAGGTCCATTGTAGATGAGGAAGATTATAACTCCCGACAACGATTACTGAGTCAAGCGCGGTGGTCATTTTCCCTATTTGTTAAACAGCGGCAGAATGGGATTCGTAGTTACGGAGGCAGCTGTTTGGCCGAAGATAGATACAGCACAGATAGAGCGAGCTCGTGCCAATCTTTACTTTTACTTTTACTTGTTCCAGATGTTCACAGTTTTGCAGGGCGACGGGAATTGCATTCAGCTCTTTTTTCACAGCGATCAAAACGCCTCCTCCTCGTTGAGCATTGCTCGTCTCAGAGTTGCGGTCACAACGATAGATATTATAGTTCGATGATAGCTCACTGTCTTGAATCTTGTGATTTAGCCAAGTTTCGGTGATCAAAATGCAGTCATGATCACTGGCCGAAAGCGCGTTGTGGAAAGCAGCAGTCTTTGTTCGCATACCACCCGCCTTTTGGTAGTATAAAGAGATATTCCGGCGGAGAAGTTGAGTCGGCGAAAGAGTCAAGGAGATCTGACTATTAGAATCGGGCATCGAACATTGAAGAAGGTCTGAGTTTACCACGGCAATGGTTGATTCCGATAAGGTTTCATTATTAGTTGTTAAACTTGAACGGGAATCACGTACGGTGTTATGGGGTTGACGGTCATTGCTGGAGTTTCGGGTTTCGGTTCCCACGAAAACCCCGGCCTGTTATTGCGTTCGGTGGTAAATTCACGAAAACGAATTCCAACCGGCCATGTTTCCGTGGAAAGAGCTTTGATTTTTAAATGCAATGGCGCTTCTACCTTGTAGGACACGAAAGTTAGTGAGTCGAGGTTCCTTCCCTTGGGAACAAGTTTTGTAACATTAGTTACACTTGCGTCAAGATGTGAACGTATCATTTCGATGACCCGTTCTTCTGGTACCTTAGGCCCTATTCCTGATAAATACAACGTGAGTGTCGAGGCGTTTCGCGAGTCAGGCTGGCGTGCAGAGATATCGGCGTCTGCTGAATTCGTACCTACTGCACACAAACGAGGTGTAGAGCGTCGGTTGGGAGTATCAGCACGAAAGCCTTCGGTTCTTCGGCGATTAATACTAATAGTAGCAAAGATCAGTCGATTATCGAAGCGACCAGTGACTGAAGTTGCGAGATTTTTCAGAGGATTGGTTCTAATCTCCGCTCTAATTTCTTGAAGAATCATATCACGGATTTCGTTCTTTAAAGCCAACTTGAGCGAATCAATAACGTCTTCGTTGGAATTCTTCACAGAAATCATCGCATTGGAGAAACGGGCATTAGAAAGCAATTTTTTACAGCCAGTACACATCCACACACAGTGTGAATTGTTTTTAAACAAAGTTAGGAGCTCTTGTGTTAGGTCGGAGCAACGCATGCACACTTGACTCGAGCAAAATCCTTGACACTGCCAAAAGTCTCCTTCGAATTCATTAGCACATGTTTCACAGACATACATCGTGCTTAAAAGTTAAGCCTGAGTCGAATTGTCGAATCACCCCTCGCAAGAAGATTAATTTTTTTTTGTTTCGATTACAGTCGTTTTACCATTTTTATGGCATTCGCGACTTTATCAACGTTGCAGTTGGCGGATCGTTATTGAAAAAACTATCCGGTACAACTGCGTTCGATGTTTACTCTTGGGCTCGAACTCGCGGACATCGGCTCAGGAGACAACAGACTTGCCAACTGAGCTATATCACAAGCCCTGCAAGAAGATTAAATGAAAATAACGAGCTACACTGTGACGTGAGTGGATCAATGCTAAATGCTTGTTAATTTTATATAGTAGCTCTATATGTGCATATCGTGCTATCATTAATGCTAATTTTTTTTAATTGCATTAGTAATGCTTGTATAAAACTTAAAAGCATGCTGAATGTTGATATAATGCTAACTTGCATTAGAAATGTTGATTTAATGCTGATTAAGGAATATGGCTGAATGCTTATGGTTACTTGAGTAGTCTATTCATATCGTCGTACCATTTCTTATAACGTTCATAAGCATTAAACAGGAATTTTTTAAAGCTTTTACATATTTGTAGTTGTTGAATTCATGACAGCTATACATAATACCTTTTTAAAGTTGACTGAAATAATAGCACGTCCTCCTGAAATGCGCCTGATTCGGCGAAACTGTAAAGAATCAAAACTTTATTTTTAATTTTTCTATCACCTATCAGCCTATTGAATTGGAATGTTAGAAATGATTTCCAATCAAAACGAATGAGCTTTGACTAAATTTTTTCAAATTTTTTGTAATTAACTTGATTTATGAGTGAAATATTTGAAAATAGTTGCAAGGTGATCCAAAATATGCATCCAGTCCAAAATAAGTCTGTTACCCTACTTGGTCTCTCAAAAATCTTCGTTCTACAAAATATTGAAAAGAAGCATAAGATGATTTGAATGAGCATTTTGATCTAACGTCTACTCCTTTAGGGTCAAGTGGGGTAGTCATGAACAAAAGTAATCAGTTTTTTAAAACTAACAGCTCAAACAAGTATTTCCTCGATGTTGAAATTTTTGAAAGTTACCGAAAAAAATAGACGGGTTCTCTTCTTCATTTCAGGATTTTTTTGTATTTTTGAGTTGTTGCTTGTATAGGTCTAAAATGACTGGTTGTAATTACTCCTCTTGTCTATGGGGTATAACGGTTTCCTGTTCAGTCCACGTTAGTTTTGATTATTGAAGGTGTTTTATCTATAGTTATACCAGAATTATGAATGAATCAATGTAGTACTACCATTTTTTTCACAGAAACATATGTTGAAATTCCAAGGTCTCTGACATTCGGCTAAGAGCAGTGGTTTTAGAATTTTTTTCACACACCGCCTTGGTCCCCTTTTTATCACAATTTTTTAGAGCTCACGGCCCACTAGGATTTTTTTCGAACAATTTTGTATAGAAATACAACAAATATTGGTAGTTCTGGGCTAATTCACTTTTTTGGGCTTTACTCTCCGTTGGACCTTTTTCCGCATGGCTATCGTCCGAAGGACTTTCAACCGAAAAATGATTTGAATTTATGTTTTGAGGAAAATTCTTCTGACAACACAGCAAACATTAAATTGCATTGAAATGATAGCTGAAATCGTTAACAATGTTCATCCAAATCTCAATTCCTACAAAATATGTAAACGATAAAAAAATGGTTACTTGAAGTCGATATAAATTTGATATGATAAAAAGTCCGCCATGTTTGCAAATTTTTTCCCCCGCACGGGGTTCAAGTAAAAAAAATAATCTTGCTCTTCTCTCTACGATACGCAGTATGGAAAAACTGTCCAATGAGAGATACAGCAACAATAATCGCTAGCAACGGTTTGTGTGCATTGAGAGTAAAACCTAAGATCTCTTGCATACTTTCAGGATGTACGAATAAGGTGTTGAATATCGTCCAATTTGTATAATTCCAATCGCTTTTGCCAGAAGTTAAAATATGTATGTATATAGCCTCCAATTAAGTAGATAAATGCTGTTTTTTCGAGTTTTATGCGATGATTTCATGATTTATATAAAATTTATTACAAATTTGGTTACGAAAAAAATGTTTGCTGGGAAGGATCGGAAATTCAAACCATATTTATATAATTTGCTTATTGAACCGCAAAACATATTGAACAACCTTGTATATACCGAAAAAGAATTCAATACCCACTCTTCTTCATCTCGATCATATTTCCACCTGACTGATTTATTGTTTGTCAAGTGGATGACGCAACGAAGAGAAATGCTCACCTAGAGGCATACAGAACATAATACACGTGCCGCTGCATTGATGGAGTGCACCATTCAAGAATTTTTTCAAGACAATCCCAACTAGCCTACGGTCAATGATCTCCCTTTGCTATGAGGCTTACGGGATTTCTTTGTTGAGCTGCAGTTATGATGCCCTTTTTTGCCTTAGGATACCACAATTAGGGGTGATATCTCGGCAGACGTCGTCGGAACGTCAGCGGCGG